>NW_027507785.1:311231173-311467709 GCF_037356315.1 Lithobates pipiens
AGCATAAGGTTAAACTCTTGGGGTACCAACTACTATTAGGGCGGAGACAACAAATCCGGCAAAGTTGAATGGACTCCGATTCATTGACTTATGAATGGCAGATTCCACCTGTGGCTTCTCACACAGCCGGGAAAAAAAAAAAAAAAAAAAAAAAAAAAAGGGGGGGGGGGGGGGGTGCACCTCTACGCCATCATTTGGATATGACGTACAATTCTAGAAATGTGTGGACTTTGCTCCTGAGCCTCGGATTCCTCCCTGGTGGGACAGAGAAGTATGCAGGCGGCATTCCGTTACTATCAACTTACAAAAAGGGAGTGACGTCCATTCCTGGCTTTGTGATCCAAAGACATAGTAACCCACAACAACAATCCCCTCTCTGGTCCAGCCCTGGAATGCAAGCTTGCGGAACCCGCCCAGCCCCCCCCCCCCCCCCTCCTCCTTTCATCCTCCCCGAGAGACAGAGAATGTCACCTACGTTGATTAGAATACAATGCAGGTCGGCAGGTTCTCCCGGCTTGTCAGAGCCGCCCAGGATCTCAGCCAGCCGGCTCATGTTGCTCACTCTCAGGATGTTGATGTCATTCTCGCAGCAGAATGCCTGGATCAGAGTGAAGTGAATTTGTAGAGCGACATCCTGGTCTTCTGTTTCATCTGTGGCCAGCAGACAAAGAACCACATTGTCCGGGTCCCTGCAACACAACAAACACATGGCAGGGGTTAGAACACACCGAGGCACAACCAGGGAAAGCAGACAAGACAGGAGAGCTGGGGGGGGGGGGGGGGGGGCAGCCACCTCTGCAGGTGCCCTTTAAAAATGCCAGTTGCCTGGCTGTCTAGGGTAGACCTGGGGTTATCATGCAGAATTTTTACTGCTACCTTTGCATTACTGTAACCTTCCATCTAATGCTCTATTATATTATACAAGATTTATATATTATTCAGGATAATAATAATAATAATAATAATAATAATAATAATAATAATATAAATCCTGAATTATTATTATGGATTTATTATTCAGAAATTAAATTATTGTTCAGTAATACATAAATCCTGAATAATAATAATAATAATAATAATAATAATAATAATAATAATAATAAGGATTTATGTATTATTAATCAGGGTTTAAATAGTAATATATAAATCATAATATAACATTTAGGATTTTATTTTATTTTATTATTATCCTGAATAATATACAAATCCTGTATAATAATAATGTATATTAAAATCCTGAATAATACATAAATCCATTATTATTATTATTATTATGAATAATAATAAATGTATGTATTATTCAGGATTTTAATATACATTATTATACAGGATTTATATAATATTTAGGATAATAAATAAAAAAATCTTAAATATTATATTAGGATTTATATATTATTACTATTTAAACCCTGATTAATATATAAATCATGTATAATATTATTATTATTATATAATTATTAAATAAATCCTGAATAATATTTTATACAGGATTCATACATTATTCTTCAGGGTTATAATAATAATAAAATATTATACAGAATTAATATTCTGTATAATATATTATTTAGGATGTATATAATAATAATAATAATAATAATAATAATAATAATAATAATAATAATAATAATAATAATAATAATAATAATAAATAACCCCTGAATAATATTATACAGGATAACAACAACAATAATTTATATATTAATTAATAATCAGGATTTATACATAATCATAAGCAGAATGTTATACATAGCATTAGTTGGGACTACCTATGCCCCCCCCCCCCCCCCCCACGAAACACCAATGTCAGCAGCTGGAAGCCCACATGTCCCCAAAAGCAGAAAGCTGCAGAAATGAAGTCTCCGTGCACAGAGAGGGATATTATTATGGGATGTACTTACACATTCAGTAGTTTGGCAGCTTCGTACACCCCGATGGTGATGGTCCTCTGCACTTTGGCTTTGTTCAGCACCTCCTCCAATGCGGTGCCCACACTGTCCATCCTGCAATGACAGGTCCTCATTAGCTACATTCCACAAAGACCGACCAATACTGAATCACAGCAAGAACCCCACACAGCCACCGGGCATCACCAATCACAGCCACCGGGCATCACCAATCACAGCCACCGGGCATCACCAATCACAGCCACCGGGCATCACCAATCACAGCCACCAACTTGGGGGGTTTCAACTTGACCCAGACAGCGACTCCCCTCAGTTCTTCAGCTCCCCCTGCAGGGTCAGACCCTTGTTCTGTACCAGCCCCCCAAATATGCAATACAAATGTGGCACCCCAAACAAGCACATCACCCCACATACACTCTGAGGAGCACCGTGCAAGACTCGCAGACCTCCAGTGATGGAGGAGCCTGGTGCAGCCTCTCCAGCAGATCGGAAAGACCTCCGAGGTCACCCCTGCTACCCTCACCTGACAAAGGGTGACCACCATGCACACCATACCCCATACACGTGTCACAGAGGGGTCACCAACCTCCCATGCAAAAGGTCAGAATAAAAAGGTCCTCAGCCAAGTTGGGAATTTGGAAACCAGCCAGGATTGGTTCACCTGTCACCCTTGTAGACGTCTGATTGCCCCCCCCCCCCCCAGTCTCCTTTGCACTAGTCAGAATGAGGGGTCCCAAACCTCTCTTGCAGAAGTCAATATGGGGGACTCTCTTGCATTAGAGATATTGGGGTCACCAGTGACCTTTTTTAGAAGTCACATTAGGGCCCCCAGCCTCCCTTTCAGAAGTCAGAGTGGAGCCCCCAGCCTCCTTTGCATTAGTTACTGAGGTCACCTTTGTATCAGAGTGGGGTCCCCAGGATCCTATGTATAAATGACAGTGGGGCCCCCCCCCAGCACTCCTTTGCATTACTCAGAATGGGGTCACTCTTGTAGAAGTCAAATTGGAGCCCCAAGTCTCCCTTCCATTAGTCAGAATGGGGGTTTCAAATCTCTTGCATTAGTCATTTTGGGGTCACATAAGGAGCCCCCCGGTTTCCTTTGCATTAGTTACTGGGGTCCTCCTTTACATTAGCCAGGGTGGGGGGCATAAGTCACCCCTGTGAAAGTCAAATGCCCCTAGCCTCTTTTGCATTAGTTAATAGACGTCATGTTGGGGCCCCCCCAGTCCCCTATGCAGAAGTCATGTTGGGGACCCCCCCATCCCCTATGCAGAAGTCACGTTGGGGACCCCCCGGCCCCTATGCAGAAGTCATGATGGGGCTCCCAGTCTCCTATAGAAAAGTCCCAGTGGGGCCCCCAGTCTGCAATGCAGAAGTCATGGTGGGGCCCCCAGTCTCCAATGCAGAAGTCATGCTGGGGCCCCAAGTCTCTCATGCAGAAGTCATATTGGGGTCTCCTGTTGAAAAGTCCCAGTGGGGCCCCCAGGCTCTCTTGCAGTGGTGCTCCTCTCGCTCCCATCCAGCACACACACAGCTCGCCCATGCTGTCCTTACTTTCCACGGCTCTGCTCCCCGCTCAGCTCCTCCAGTGTCATATTGCAGCTCTCAGTCCTCGGTGATCCCTTGTCTCCCTTGTGTGTGTCTCTCTGGTTTCTCTTCTCTATCTCAGCTCTCCGGACTCTCTGACTCACCCCCGGCGCGTACCCGTCTTCTAGAGCAAAGCGATCTCATTAGCATGCCGCCTCTCATTGGTGCACCCGATCGGCGGCCCCGCCTCCTCACTACAACCTCGTGATTGGCCCGGGCGCGGGATGAGGGGCGGCGCTTCTGTGGGGCAGACGGTTGCCAAGGCGATGGAGGGGAACTGGCGCTGTAACCCCTTCGTTCCTGCAGCCACCTGAGTTGCATTGGATGTGTGCGGTGTCCCCGCCCCCCCCCCCATCACTGCAATGTCCGATCACCCCACATATGGGATCAGATCTGCACACAACCGATCATATCGGTGGGAACTGATTTCTAATATAATGTATGGATGAACAAATTTATCATTGGATTCTCCTAGGATCAGAGCCCAGCCTTTCCTCTTCCTCCCCAGCTGCCTTGGCTTTAATTGCATTTATTATTATTATTGTTTGCTGCAGCCTGGGTGCCTTCACCCTCCATTCTATCATCATCTCCCGCTCACCTGGATACCCCCAGCGCTCTGCAATGCCTCTGACTCCTAACAACCAATCAGAGAGCAGCATTCTGTGTCACTAGTCAGACTGGGGGGAGAACTGGATCCTGATTGGCTGCTGTGGGGTGGTGCTCAGTGCCCATTGGACCGTACACTTGTGAAATAAAGGTCACAGAGTTGAATAAAAGTCCTGATCACCCCCCTCAGCATGCCAACAATGGGAAGAGATGGAAACCAATAAAATCTCAGAAAAGCTTCAACTTGGTAATGAGAGATCAAAAAGTCATTTTTAGGGCTCATTTACATAGGCAGCTGGGGGGTGCAGTAATAGCAGGCGGTTTAGCCACAGTTTTACCCCCCCACCACCACCACCACCCACCTAAAGAAAAACGCACAGCAGATTACAATCAAAGCATGGCAGCAAAATTGGAAGTGTGTGGGACCAGGACAAAGGGTGGGCAGGAGGGACACTGTAGTATCATGTGAATTGGGGGCACCAGAAGGAGGTTGGGTGGGGGGAATTGGGGGGTGCCAGCGGATAAGAATTGTTCTAGGAGGGTACATTTGGGGAGGTGTGGTAGGGGTGGTGATTTGAGGGAATTTGTGTTGAGATGGGGGCAGATCTGTACTAGGAGGGGGATTTTGGGGGGTTTGTGCTAGGAAATGGAGGTGGGATTGGGGGGGGGGGGATTTGTGCTAGGAGGGGATTCTTTTGGGGGGGGGGTTGGTTGTGCTGTGAGTGAATTTGTTTTTTTTTGGGGGGGGGTTGTGCTAGGAGGGGATTTTTGGGGGGGGGATTTGTGCTAGCAGGGATGATTTGGGGTATGTCTGCTAGGAGGAGAAATCTGGGGGGGGATTTGTGCTGGGTCGGGGGATTTGGAATGGGGGAGAGAATTTGTAGGGGGGCTGAGGGGGGGGGTGAAGCTGTGCGCATCATGTAGGTCAGTGTAATGGTCAATGTGCGTCAGGTAGGTCAGTGTAATGGTCAGTGTGTGTCAGGTAGGTCAATGTGGGTCAGTGTAATGGTCAATGTGTGTCAGGTAGGTCAGTGTGCGTCAGGTAGGTCAGTGTAATGGTCAGTGTGTGTCAGGTAGGTCAATGTGTGTCAGGTAGGTCAGTGTGGGTCAGTGTAATGGTAAATGTGCATCAGGTAGGTCAGTGTAATGGTCAGTGTGCGTCAGGTAGGTCAGTGTAATAGTCAGTGTGTGTCAGGTAGGTCAGTGTAATGGTCAGTGTGTGTCAGGTAGGTCAATGTGGGTCAGTGTAATGGTCAATGTGCGTCAGGTAGGTCAGTGTAATGGTCAGTGTGTGTCAGGTAGGTCAATGTGGGTCAGTGTAATGGTCAATGTGTGTCAGGTAGGTCAGTGTGCGTCAGGTAGGTCAGTGTAATGGTCAGTGTGTGTCAGGTAGGTCAATGTGTGTCAGGTAGGTCAGTGTGGGTCAGTGTAATGGTAAATGTGCATCAGGTAGGTCAGTGTAATGGTCAGTGTGCGTCAGGTAGGTCAGTGTAATAGTCAGTGTGTGTCAGGTAGGTCAGTGTAATGGTCAGTGTGTGTCAGGTAGGTCAATGTGGGTCAGTGTAATGGTCAATGTGCGTCAGGTAGGTCAGTGTGCGTCAGATAGGTCAGTTTTTAGTAGTTAGCACTGATGGGCCAGGCAGCAGCCAGCAAGTGAGCTTCCCCCGACCCCCCTTCCCACCACACACAAAATCCCCCTCCCCCCCCCGGTGCCCCTCTGAACACTTCAATCGCTTCTGGTGTCTATGTATCTGGGGAGTTTGTAAAATGCGTTAAAAAAGAAACACGCAAAAAGGCCTTGTTCACACAGGCGTACTACAGTGCACAACCTGTGTGAGGGTCATGTTTACCCACATGGGGGTTGTACAAGTGTTCCGAGCATCCCTGTACAGGTAGTCCATCAGGAATCAATGGCTGTGCCTGGGCAGTGTACCCATCTCAATATATGACATCCGTGTGTGTGTGTGTGTGTGTGTGTGTGTGTGTGTGTGTGTGTGTGTGTGTGTGTGTGTGTGTAGTATAGTATCATACAGTATAGTACAGTACAGTTCAGTAGAGTACAGTATAGTATCACACAGTATAGTATAGTACAGTATATATAGTATAGTATACTGAAGTATAGTACAGCACAGTATAGTATCATACAGTATAGTATCATACAGATTAGTATCATACAGTATAGTATCGTATAGTACAGTATAGTACGCCCCATGTGAACAAGGCCAAATTTGACAGCCATGATGATGCACAGCCCTGAACGCACACTGTCTGTGTTTGGGGCCGTGTAACCACACGAACGTCAAATTGGGAGCAGCAGCTGTGTCCATGCAGCTGCTGCATCCCAACAGGTAAGTGTGCCGTAATTTCCATATAGAGGAATGGAACCCTGACAGGTAAGTGTGCCATAATGTCATTGAATAAAAGCAGCCGGAAACCCCATACTATCAAGCGTATTTATTTTCAAGCCTTCACAGTGATTACAGTCAGCAGCAGACTAGTTTCGGCGATAAGCCTTGTTCACAGCACTCATTATGTGCCATAATGTCCATATATAGAGGAATGAAAGCCTGACAGGTAAGTGTGCCATGTTGTCCATATATAGAGGAATGGAACCCTGACAGGTAAGTGTGCCATGTTGTCCATATATAGAGGAATGGAACCCTGACAGGTAAGTGTGCCATGTTGTCCATATGGAGGGACGGAACACTGACAGGTAAGTGTGCCATGTTGTCCATATGGAGGGACGGAACCCTGACAGGTAAGTGTTCCATGTTGTCCATATGAAGGGACGGAACTAGGGTTGCCACCTGTTCGGGATTCACCCGGACAGTTCGGGTTTGGAATCATGTGTCCAGGTTTCAAGCTACTTGAAACCCGGACACATTATTCAGAATGGACTATGGCCTCCCAGCAGGGTTTCTGGCTGCAGTTGTCTAAGTTGACAATGTCTGTTACAATTTTTTCACACTGCCCAAAGCCAGCACTAACAATCCCCCCCTACACACACACACATACACACAGGAGAGGAGAGAGGGCTCAATCTCCTCTTCTTCCTCCCGCCCCTACCCCTCTGTGTCTGCCCATACTCCAATCCCTGGCGCTGTGCCTCAGAAAAGGAAAGTGGGGGGGGCTGGAAATTTGAAGTCCAGCAGCCTTAGATACATCTGGATGAGAGGTGCCAAGGCGTGAGTGAGCTCACCATCCATCCCTGTCTGTGACTAAAGTCTCCCCCTTCTCTCTCCTGCCTCTGAGTGAGTACACTAAGGTAAATCAGAGTTCTCAGAGCACCCCCTTATATCAGAGTTCCCCTTTACACCAGAGTCCACAGTGTTCCCCCTTACATCAGAGTCCTCACTGTGCATCAGAGTTCTCAGTGTTCCCCCTTAAATAAGGGTTCCCAGAGCATCGCTTATGTTAGAGCCCCCAGAATTCTCCCTTACATCAGAGTCTGCAGAGTCCCTTCTTACAGTGTAAGGGAACTCTGCAGATTCAGATGTAAAAGGGGAACTCTGTGAACTCTGATGTAAAGGGGGACTCTTGTGATTAACTTCATATGATTAGAAATGTTATTTACCATAAATGCAAAATATAGAGTTTATGCTATAAAAAAAAAATTTCTGTGTGCCGCTAAAGTGTTCAGGTTTGACTTGAAGAAAAGGTGGCAACCCTAGACGGAACCCTGACAGGTAAGTGTGCCATGTTGTCCATATGGAGGGACGGAACACTGACAGGTAAGTGTGCCATGTTGTCCATATGGAGGGACGGAACCCTGACAGGTAAGTGTGCCATGTTGTCCATATGGAGGGACGGAACCCTGACAGGTAAGTGTGCCATGTTGTCCATATGGAGGGACGGAACACTGACAGGTAAGTGTGCCATGTTTTCCATATGGAGGGACGGAACCCTGATAGGTAAGTGTGCCATGTTGTCCATATGGTGCCCCAGATGAGTTCCCCCCCACCTCATGCGGAATTGATTTCATCCTGGTAGGCTCCTTGCACACGGAACGCCTATCCCCTCCACCGTGCGTCCAATCCTGACATTTTAATGCAGCGTCCAGGGACCAGAAATCCCTCATTCTGGGGGGCTTGCACCCCTAAATGCTCAGAACCCTGGAGGAGCCCTCAGGACAACGTCCAGGCGCAGGGTATACAGGCTGCAGGCAGCGGGTTCTGTGCCTCCTGGATGCAATAAAACGCCAGGATTGGATGCACTGCGGGCGTGTAGCGTTATGGTGGCGTATTACACAAGGTAATAATGGTTGCACCGACCCGGAACATGCATGCCGATAAGGAAGTCAGAGAAAAGTCAGAACTCCCCATCTGCAGGTTTGTTTACCTCAGAAAGTTCTGACAACACAGAATCAGCATGAGAGCCAGGCAACCAGCATTTCCTTCCCACGGCCCAGCAATGTTTTGTGGGTGTGTGTGCTTTATATGAGCAGGGACAGTTATGCAGCCTGGGACTGTCCTGATATCAGGGACTGTTTGTTGTCATTCACTCTGCAGGGACTTGGCTGCTTATTGCCTGTCACATTATGCAACCTGTACCCCGCCACTGGTGTGTGAGCGCCCTGCGGGCATGCCGGGACAAGTGTCCGCCATTTTATTCATAACTGGGACAATCTGAGCTCATTTCCATCCAATTCACACTTTGACCATTGAAGTGTCCCGCACTGAGGAGAACAAGCGCGGGCAAAGCACGGCCTGTGACGTCAGCCCACCAGGGGGGCGGACCCCTTAGGCAGGCTGTTGCCATGGTGAGCCGGCTGACTGGAAGCCGCGTGGATCCCTGGGCTGGGAATGCAGCATGCCGGTCACGTGCCTCCACTCAGCTGTCAATCACAGAGCCGCGCCTACCCGAACCATGTGACCGCGCTGAACTTCACCCGAGCTGCTGCAGAACCTCTTCCCTGACAGCTTGTGGAATAGATTTATCATTTGCTTTAATAAATAATTCATTAAATAAAATATCCATAAATCAATTGAATAAATACATTATTGATTAAATAAAACATAAATCAATAAAAATAATTTAAATAAATTCAATAAATATATTATCGATTAAATAAAAAAAAGAATAAATAAAAAAATAATTTAAATCAATTAAATAATTTATCGAATAAATAAAATATAGATCAATTAAAAAAGAATTTAAATCAATTGCATAAATAAATTATCGATTACTTAAAGTATAAATTAATAAAAATAATTTAAATCAATTGAATGATAGATTTATCATTTGCTTTAATAAATAATTAATTCATTAAATAAAATATCCATTAATAAAAAATAAATTGAATAAATACATTATTGATTAAATAAAACATAAGTCAATACATTTTTTAAATAAATATATTATCGATTAAATAAAATATAAATCAATAAAAATAATAAATAAAAATAATAAAAATAATTTATATATTAAATAAAATATAAATCAATTAAAATAATAAATAAAATACATTTAAATCAATTGAATAAATAAATTATTAGTTAAATAAAATATAAATCAATAAAAATAATTTAAATAAATTTGAATGATAGATTTATCATTTGCTTTAATAAATAAATTGAATAAATACATTATCGATTAAATGAAACATAAATCTATATAAATATAAATAATTAAATAAATTGAATAAATACATTATCGATTAAATAAAATATAAATCAATATGAATAAAAATAATTAAAATAAATTGAATACATACATTATCGATTAAATAAAATATAAATCAATATAAATAAAAATAATTAAATACATTTAATAAATTATTGCTTAAGTAAAATATAAATCAATAAAAATCATAAATTAATTACACTTTAATAACTTGAATAAATAAATTATCAATTAAATAAAATATAAACTAATAAAAATAATAAATAAATATAATTGTAATAAATTGAATAAATACATTACCCATTAAATAAAATATAAATCAATATAAATAATTATTGCTTAAGTAAAATATAAATCTATAAAAATCATAAATGAATTACACTTTAATAACTTGAATAAAGAATTTATCAATTAAATAAAATATAAACCAATAAAAATAATAAATAAATATAATTGTAATAAATTGAATAAATACATTACCCATTAAATAAAATATAAATCAATATAAATAAAAAATAATTTAAATAAATTGAATGAATTGATTGATTAAATAAAATATAAATCAATAAAAATAATAAATAAAAAGTATTTAAATACATTTAATAAATACAATTATTGATTATATAAAATATAAATAAATCAATCAATAAAAATAATTGAAATGCATTTAATATATAATGGGTTAAATTAAATATAAATAAATCAATAAAAATAATAAATAAAGAGAATTAAAAAAAAAGGTAATACATACATTATTGATTAAATAAAATATAAATAAATCACTTTTTTTTATCGTAATTCAAAAAACACAATATATAACCCAATTTTTTTGTAAAATATAAAAAGATAATGTTACACGAGTAAATTTGCACCAAACATGTCATGCTTTTAAATTGTGCACGCTCGTGCCGCGGCGGCAAACAACATCAATTTTACTATCCATAGGCGATACTTTAAAAGCCTTTACAGGTTACCAATTAAAAAAAATAAATAAATTGACTTTCTTTTTTTCCCCACAAACAAAGCTTTCTTTTGGTGGTATTTGATCACCTCTGTGGTTTTTATTTTTTGTGCTATAAACAAAAATTTTGAAAAAAAAAAACACAATATTTTTTACTTTTTGCTATAATAAATATCCCAATAAAAAAAAAAAAAAAAAAAAATTCTTCCTCAGTTTTGGCCAATATATATTCTAAATATTTTTGACAACCACCACCACCATCCTACCTTTACACGCATTTTAGCACATTATGGCAAGCAAGCTTACCTTGCAAACAATCTGCTCCTGTGCTGCGGTGTCAGTGATTCTGCCAGTCACGGGCGCTTCTATCTTCTCCAAGTCTTCCTTCCAGGATCTCTTCGGCATTGTTGTGAACTTGGCAAATTGAAAACAATGGATTTTAGCTTGTCGTTTAGCAATGCAGCCCAATGCAGGAGGTGTGAATGGGTGTGAGTGGGCTCTGAATGGACTCAGGGTAAAGAGATGGAGTCACTTGCTTTTCCCCCACCCCCCAACATATTTATAAATTTATTGTGGACCCTTCTCCATTGACCACCAGTACAAAGGGGCCATTTTCTACTGATCACCAATGTATAGGACAGTTATCCACTAGCCAGTAATGTATGGGATACCCATCTACTGACCAGCAATGTTCTCTATTGATCACCAATGTAAGCGGACCCTTCTCCAATGACCACCAATGTGAGAGGGCCCTTTCCCATTGACGACCAATATAAAAGGCCACCAATGTAAAGAGGCTCACTGGAATAATGTAAGAAGGCTCTTCTCTACTGGCCACCTTTGTAAGGGCGACCTTCTCTCCTGGCCACCAATGTAAGGAGACCCTTCTCTACTGGAATAATGTAAGGATGATCTTCTCCACTGTCCACCTTTGTCAGGGGGACCTTCTCTCCTGGCCATCAATGTAAGGAGACCCTTCTCTACTGGAATAATGTAAGAAGGCTCTTCGCTACTGTCCAACTTTGGAATGGGGACCTTCGCTACTGGCCACCAATGTAAGGAGGCCCTTCTCTACTGGAATAATGTAAGAAGGCTCTTCTTTACTGTCCAGTCCACCTTTGTAAGGCAGATCTTCTCTCCTTGCCACCAATGTAAGCAAGCCCTTCAATACTAGAATAATGTAAGAAGGCTCTTCTGTACTGTCCACCTTTATAAGGGGGACCTTCTCTCCTGGCCACCAATGTAAGGAGACCCTTCTCTACTGGAATAATGTAAGGAGGCTCTTCTCTACTGTCCAACTTTGGAATGAGGACCTTCGCTACTGGCCACCAATGTAAGGAGGCCCTTCTCTACTGGAATAATGTAAGAAGGCTCTTCTTTACTGTCTAGTCCACCTTTGTAAGGGAAACCTTCTCTCCTGGCCACCAATGTAAGGTTGCCCTTCTACTGGAATAATGTAAGAAGGCTCTTCTCTACTGTCCAACTTTGTAAGGGGGACCTTCTCTACTGGCCACCAATGTAAGGGAGCCCTTCAATACTAGAATAATGTAAGAAGGCTCTTTTGTACTGTCCGCCTTTATAAGGGGGACCTTCTCTCCTGGCCACCAATGTAAGGAAGTCCTTCAATACTAGAATAATGTAAGAAGGCTCTTCTCTACCGTCCACCTTTGTAAGGGGGACCTTCTCTCCTGGCCATCAATGCAAGGGGCCCTTTCCTACTGGTCACCAATGTAAGGAGGCCCTTCTCTACTGGAATAATGTAAGGAAGGCTCTTCTTTACTGTCCAGTCCACCTTTGTAAGGCAGATCTTCTCTCCTTGCCACCAATGTAAGCAAGCCCTTCAATACTAGAATAATGTAAGAAGGCTCTTCTGTACTGTCCACCTTTATAAGGGGGACCTTCTCTCCTGGCCACCAATGTAAGGAGACCCTTCTCTACTGGAATAATGTAAGGAGGCTCTTCTCTACTGTCCAACTTTGGAATGAGGACCTTCGCTACTGGCCACCAATGTAAGGAGGCCCTTCTCTACTGGAATAATGTAAGAAGGCTCTTCTTTACTGTCTAGTCCACCTTTGTAAGGGAAACCTTCTCTCCTGGCCACCAATGTAAGGTTGCCCTTCTACTGGAATAATGTAAGAAGGCTCTTCTCTACTGTCCAACTTTGTAAGGGGGACCTTCTCTACTGGCCACCAATGTAAGGGAGCCCTTCAATACTAGAATAATGTAAGAAGGCTCTTTTGTACTGTCCGCCTTTATAAGGGGGACCTTCTCTCCTGGCCACCAATGTAAGGAAGTCCTTCAATACTAGAATAATGTAAGAAGGCTCTTCTCTACCGTCCACCTTTGTAAGGGGGACCTTCTCTCCTGGCCATCAATGCAAGGGGCCCTTTCCTACTGGTCACCAATGTAAGGAGGCCCTTCTCTACTGGAATAATGTAAGAAGGCTCTTCTTTACTTTCCACCTTTGTAAGGGGGGCCTTCTCTACTGGCCACCAATGTAAGGAGACCCTTCTCTACTGGAATAATGTAAGAAGGCTCTTCTCTACTGTCCACCTTTGTCAGGGGGACCTTCTCTCCTGGCCATCAATGTAAGGAGGCCCTTCTCTACTGGAATAATGTAAGAAGGCTCTTTTCTACTGTACACCTTTGTAAGGGGAACATTCTCTCCTGGCCACCAATGTAAGGAGGCCCTTCTCTACTGGAATAATGTAAGAAGGCTCTTCGCTACTGTCCAACATTGGAATGGAGACCTTCTCAACTGGCCACCAATGTAAGGAGGCCCTTCTCTACTGGAATAATGTGAGAAGGCTCTTCTCTACTGTCCACCTTTGTAAGGGGGACCTTCTCTCCTGGCCACAAATGTAAGGAGACCCTTCTACTGGAATAATGTAAGAAAGCTCTTCTCTACTGTCCAACTTTGTAAGGGGGACCTTCTCTACTGGCCACCAATGTAAGGAAGCTCTTCAATACTAGAATAATGTAAGAAGGCTCTTCTCTACTGTCCACCTTTATAAGGGGGACCTTCTCTCCTGGCCACCAACGTAAGGAAGCCCTTCAATACTAGAATGATATAAGAAGGCTCTTCTCTACCATCCACCTTTGTAAGGGGGACCTTCTCTCCTGACCATCAATGTAAGGGGCCCTTTCCTACGGGTCACCAATGTAAGGAGGCCCTTCTCTACTGGAATAATGTAAGAAGGCTCTTTTCTACTGTCCACCTTTGTAGTGGAGGACGTTCTCTCATGGCCACCAATGTAAGGAGGCCCTTCTCTACTGGAATAATGTAAAAAGGCTCTTCTCTACTGTCCAACTTTGTAAGGGGGGCCTTCTCTACTGGCCACCAATGTAAGGAGGCCCTTCTACTGGAATAATGTAAGAAGGCTCTTCTCTACTGTCCAGTCCACCTTTGTAAGGGGGACATTCTCTCCTGGCCACCAATGTAAGGAAGCCCTTCAATACTAGAATAATATAAGAAGGCTCTTCTCTACTGTCCACCTTTGTAAGGGGTGACCTTCTCTCCTGGCCACCAATGTAAGGAGGCCCTTCTACTGGAATAATGTAAGAAGGCTCTTCTCTACTGTCCAGTCCACCTTTGTAAGGGGGACCTTCTCTCCTGGCCACCAATGTAAGGAAGCCCTTCAATACTAGAATAATATAAGAAGGCTCTTCTCTACCGTCCACCTTTGTAAGGGGGACCTTCTCTCCTGGCCACCAATGTAAGGAGGCCCTTCTACTGGAATAATGTAAGAATGCTCTTCTCTACTGTCCAACTTTGTAAGGGGGACCTTCTCTACTGACCATCAATGTAAGGGGCCCTTTCCTACTGGTCACCAATGTAAGATGGCCTTTCACTTATACCTATGCAAGGAGGCATACTTATCAATGACCACCAATGGAAGAATGGCTGACGGCGTTTGTTGCCATTGTTATTAGTTTCATTCCAATTTCCTGCTTATTACTGAAAATTATTTTGCGGTATAAAAAGAAAGTAAGTATGAAAAAATTACCTGCCATGGGTGCCAGGTACCCTAGGTAAACAAGTGCACCCAAAGGAGCTAAAAATGATCTCTAGGGTTCCTCTGTGATAGAAGCATTGAGAAAATCTGCCATAGACCATTTCACGTTGGCCGACACCTCCATGAGCAGGAACACTTTGTTCTGCAAAATGGGGAGGAGGGAGCTGTGCAGGCGCAAGCATACTTCTGGGTAAACATTTTTCGGTTGTGTGGAAAAACCCACCCTGGTGGTTGATCATTTCCCACAATCATATACAGATATAAATGCTTCCCAGACCTGGCCGTTTACGGGAGAACATCCCCACATCCCCATATATTTAGGTGACTAACCAACCATACCTCCCGTTTATGATATCTGCAGAACTTAGGTCAGGCAAACACCTGCTGTGCACATTTTTCAAAATATGCAATCTTTATGTGTATAGACGGCATACATCCAGGGCTGAGCATGTGACATAAAAAAGAGTTTCTCAGACTTCAACCCTTCAGTTGCTTTATGTAGTCCAGATGGTGTTTGTACAGGAAACCAGGAAGTAAAAAACATGGTTTTTGATTAATATACACTTAGAAATGTGGTCTTTTCAGACTGAAATTTTATCACAAGATCATTCCAAAGAACTCGAACAATGGAATTCCGAGACTTTCACTTCCTTGCTATGGTAAGAACACCCTTGTGTTGTGAATGTCTTATATGGTTGCTTGGATGGATGCTGGCAATGCAACATGGCTGAGGCATCACACACAAATGTGTCACCCAGTATGACAAATACAGTTTGTATGCACGAAAGATGAGATAAGAGAAGGAGTCCAGAGAGCGACAATAAAAAAAAAAAAAAAAAAAAGGTTAAAGATCCCAGGGATAAATATATCCTGAGAGATGCAGGAACTTAAAGGAGATCTCCGGTCACAGCATACACTTTCATTTTATATCAGCATGGTATTAGCAATGCAAACAATAGTTATATTTGACAATCCAATATAAGATAGATTACTTGAAAAATCTATTTCTTACCAGGCCATCTCTTTCCACAGCTCCCCTGGATACTTTGACGCTTCTCCTCTGCTGTTTACTTTCAATATCTAAGGACTACATATCCCATGGTACTGTGCTGCCAGTGATCCAGAGGGGTGTGATTCTATAGCCCCCCCCAGAGATAGCATAAAACGATGTAACTGATAACAGTCAATACAGGAAAGCAAAGGAAGTTATTACAAGATTTGTCAGTAACATAGAAGTGTCTCTCTTAATTAAACATAAATCTACTTTGTGTGCTAAGACCAGTCACCCTGCTCAAGGAGAGAGAGCAGCAGTGACTGGTGGGATGGCCCAGCAGGTTCCACCCTCTACATGCTGACTGAAAAAAACTACAGAAGAGGGCAGAGACAAGACCAGTCACCCTGCACAAGGAGAGAAAACAGCAGTGGCTGGTGGGAGGGTCCAGCAGGCCCCACCCACTACAGGCTGCCTGCAGAAAATGACAGGAGAGGGCGGAGACAAGACCAGTCACCCAGCACAAGGAGACAGAACAGCAGTGAGTGGTGGGAGGGACTGAGCATGCTCCACCCACTACAGGCTGCCTGTAGAAAACTAGATGAGGGGGCGGAGACAAGACCAGTCACCCTGCACAAGGAGAGAGAACATCAGTGACTGGTGGGAGGGACTCAGCAGGCCCCACCCACTACAGGCTGCCTGTTAGGGTTGCCACCTGTCCAGGATTCACCCGGACAGTTCGGGTTTGGAATCATGTGTCCAGGTTTCAGACTGCCTGAAACCCAGACACACTATTCAGACTGGACTATGGCTTCCCAGCAGGGTTGCTGGCTGCAGTTGTCTAAGCTGGGAGTGTCTGTTACACTCTCTCACACTGCCCAATGCCGGCACTAACAACCCCCTCAAACACACAGATGAGAGATGATAGAGGGCTCGATCTGCACCTCTCCTTCTCCCCACCACTACCCCTCTGTGTCTGCCCACACTCCAATCCCTGGCGCTGTGCCTCAGAAAAGGAAAGTTGGGGCCGGAAATTTGAAGTCCAGCAGCCTCAGATACATCTGGATGAGAGGTGCTGACTGCCAAGGGGTGAGTGAGCTCACCATCCATCCCTGTCTGTGACTGAAGTCTCTCCTTTTTCTCTTCTCTGAGTGAGTACACTAAGGTAAATCAGGGTTCTCAGAGCACCCCTTACATCAGAGTTCCCCTTAACACCAAAGGCCACAGTGTTCTCCCTTACATCAGAGTCCTCTCCGTACATCAGAGTTCTCAGTGTTCCCCCTTAAATCAGGGTTCCCAGAGCATCCCTTATGTCAGAGTTCCCAGAGTTCTCCCTTACATCAGAGCTTGCAGAGTCCCCCCTTATAGTGAAAGGGAACTCTGCGAGTTCAGATGTAAAGGGGAACTCTGTGGACTCTGGTGTAAAGGGGGACTCTTGTTATTAACTTCATATGATTAGAAATGTTGTTTAATAGCAAAATATATGTATAGTTCATACTATAAAAAAATTTGAGTGTGCGCTGCTAAAGTGTTTGGGTTTGACTTGAAGAAAAGGTGGCAACCCTACTGCCTGTAGAAAAGGACACAAGGGGGCGGAGACAAGACCAGTCACCCTGCACAAGGAGAGAACAGCAGTGACAGGTGGGAGGGACTCAGCAGGCTCCACCCATCACAGGCTGCCTGCAGAAAACTGCAGGAGAGGGCGGAGACAAGACCAGTCACCCTGCACAACAGGGAAACTCTCAGACTGGATTACTGCACAGATCTGGAAGAAATACATGACAATGACATGTAAACTTGATTATATTGTTATTGATTGTTGAAAATATTATCATGTATTGATTATGTGTATATTTTCATAGTTTGACTACTCACCTCCACCATCCAAGAGCACAGGGTCCAAAGGAACCATTTAAAGCGAAACACGTGAACCTCTCTTCTCTTGGTTAATCCTCTGGGGACTCAAGCAAGAACTGAGTAGTACATATTGTTATGTTGGACCTCCAGTACACAGGGGAGCTTAAAGCGGACCTCCACCCTAAAGTGGAAGGTCCGCTTATCTGATCCCTCCCCCCTCCGATGCCACAATTGGCACCTTTCAGGGGGGAGGGGGGTGCAGATACCTGGATAATCCAGGTATCTGCACCCACTTCCGGGACAAGCTAGCCACAGATGCCCCGCCCCCTGTTGTGTTCTGGGAAACACACAGTTTCCAGGACACAGCGGGGACCAGTGGAGACGCGCAGTTCCACTTGCGCATGTGCAGTAGGGAACCGGGCAGTGAAGCCGCAATGCTTCACTTCCGGATTCCCTGACAGAGGATGGCGGTGGGGGCAGCGGAAAGACGAGCGATTGCTCATCATCTGCCGCCGACATTGCTGGACCCCGGGACAGGTGAGTGCCCATTTATTAAAAGTCAGCAGCTGCAATATTTGTAGCTGCTGGCTTTTAATTTTTTTTTTTTTAAAGGTGCAGAACCACTTTAAAGAACGTGCAGTAATTTTTTAAATATGTGTAATAATAAACTTTGTATAAACATTTTTACACTGATGATATTGTTGTATGGTCTGTCCGATCTGTACCTGTAAAGTCCGATCACAAAATTTTGGTCTTAGCTATCTGGAAGAAATACACAAAGGACACAAGGATTTAAGAAGAATACACATGGCTATTGACAATATTTGCTGGTTCCGGAGTCCAGCTTTAAGGCTGGATTCACACCTATAGCATTTTTAGTGCTTTTTTGCATTTTGCAGATTTGCACTGCAGTCCATTTGACATGGTTTTCTATGGAACACGTTCTGTAGTGCAAATCTGCACAATACAAAAAGCACCAAATATGCATAGGTGTGCTAAGACCTATGCATATTTGGCCTAACAGATCACCAGTTGTTCCATTGTCTCTATTTTCCCAGTGATCGGTTACAATGTACTTGTTTTAGTATAACAATTCATGCTCCGCCTCACTTTTTATCAGCATGCCCTCTAGTCTGGGTGGAACTTTTTCATCTAGTATAGCAAAGAAGGGGGTCAAGGTCACAGCTCTTTGGGTGATTTCACTTTCCATAGGAAACCGCGCCGCACAACAGAGCCGACCGACTGGCACATGACGGGATAAAAATCACACTTCTATGGAGTGGAAAATAAACACTGATTATTGCTTTTACACCTCAGAGGGCAAGTCAGGTGATGGGTGGCTCGGGTTATGGAGGGATCAGTAATATTCCATTTTAATATTCCATTCCTATTATACTGCAATATACAGTAGATATTTTTTTATCTATATTATAATATAATATTATTTATTTATTTAATTATTTTATTTTAGATTATATTATTATATTATATATTATACTCTTATCATCTTCTCCTGCCCCAAGTGTTTATAAATGAACTTCCGTGCATTAAAGCTGAGCCCCAGGCAAACAGCTAAATACACAGGTGACATACATATATACCGGTAGTAGCTTTTTTACTTTTCAAAAGGTTTATTATTCTGCCCAACCTGTTCTGAAATTTACACAGCTCTTCCACAAAGCACAGGCAATGGCAAGGCGGGAGACCTGATTTTTCTCTGATGCAGTTCAGTAACACTTATGCCACGTACACACGATCAAACAATCGGGTGGAAAAGTCCGGCAAACTGAAGTCCGCCAGACAATCCCCCCGTGTGTAGCCTCCGGCATACTTTTTTGACCCGAAAGTAGGGCGGACTTAGAATGTAGTTTTGCACTCCAATCTTCCCGCCGGACTCGCATTTCGGCGGACAATCCGGCCGTGTGTATGCCAGTCCGCCGTACTTTTGAAATGAGTGGACTTTTCCCGCCCGGAGAAAAGTCCGCTCATTTCGAGCGGGTCTCCAGGTAGGCGGGGCCCGCGAAAGAGACGCCGCCGGCCCCGCCCCCTGGTATGGACTTAAAGGGGAACCCCAACGCCGAAAAAAATTGGCGTGGGGGTCCCCCCAAAGTACACAACAGACCCTTGTCCGAGCACGCTACCTGGCCGGCCAGGAAAGGGGGGGCGAGCGAACGCCCCCCTCCTGAGCCGTACCAGGCCACGTGCCCTCAACATGGGGGTGCCTTGGGGAAGGGGGGGCCGCGTGGCCCCCCCCACCCCAAAGCACCTTGTCCCCATGTTGATGAGGACAAGGGCCTCTTCCCGACAACCCTGGCCATTGGTTGTCGGGGTCTGCGGGCGGGGGGCTTATCGGAATCCGGGAGCCCCCTTTAATAAGGGGGCCCCGGATACCGGCCCCCTACCCTATGTGAATGAGTATGGGCTACCCATTCACCTGTAAAAGAAAAGTACAAAAAAAACGTAGCGTGCTCGGACAAGGGTCTGATGTGGACCTGGGGGGACCCCCACGCCGATTTTTTTCGGCGTTGGGGTTCCCCTTTAAGTCCATACCAGGCGGCGGGGCCAGCGACGTATCCTTCGCAGGCCCCGCCTACCTGGAGACGCGCTCGAAATGAGCGGACTTTCCTCCGCGTGTGTGGGCGAGTCCGTTCATTTCAAAAGTAGGGCGGATAGTACGGCGGACTTAGTACGCCGTATTAGTCCGCTGAAAAAGTGCCGTGTGTGGGCAAGTAGCCCGTTCGGAAAGTCCGACGGACAGTCTGGCGGGAAGTCCGCCAGACTAAGTACGTCGGACAGTCGGCTACGTGTGTACGCGGCTTTACAGGTCTTGTCCCTCCCCCATCCTCAAAGTGTCAAAAGGAATATTGGGGTTTATATATTTTTTCATTATACACTCTTAGCCCTTGTACACACGGTCGGACATTCTGCCAACCAAATCCGTCGGATCTTGTCCGAAACTGTTGCATACACACGGTCGGACTAAGTTGTCGAAAAATCCGATCATTCAGAATGTGATGACGTAATTTCGTTACGATGGGACTACGTTCAGGCTAGTAGCCAATAGCTTTGATGTAGGAATGTGATCTGAGCATGCGTGGCACTTGGTCCGATCAAAATTCTCTACACATGATCGGAGTATGTCCGATCAAACCAGTTGGTCGGAAAATATTTCCAACATGTTGGAAAATTGGGTCTGACGGATATTCCCACGGAATCAGTCCGATGCATACCACACACAGTCGGATTATCCGACAACACGGTCCGATAGGACACATTCCGACGGATTCTCCGACCGTGTGTACAAGGGCTTAAAGCAGTTGTAAACCCATTACAACCACTTTAACCTACAGGTAAGCCTAGATAAAGGCTTACCTGTATGTGCAAGAAATATCTCCCAAACCTAAAAGGTTTAGGAGATATTTTCAGAAATAGCGGCACCAGACATCGGGCACAGGCGCACTGAGCGTGCCATTAGTGGCGGCACCAGCGCGCATGTGCGGGACTGACGTCATCGCAGCTCTGGCCAGTCACAGCGTTGGAGCCGCAATACCCGGAAGTCACTCCAGGATAGATGGTGGCATGGGAGGAGGCGAACGAGAGCCGATGCGGGGGCTTCGCTCTCAGGTAAGTAATTCATAATGAGCTTTGCTTGCTTTGCATACTAGCTCATTATGCCTTTGTCTTGCAGGGTGTATTTTTTTTTCAGAGGCTTTACTTCCTCTTTATTCTCCCTTGTCTTGAGCATTATTCAAAGCCTTATGCCGCGTACACACGGGCGGACTGTATGGCCTACTTAGTCAGTCGAAACACATTTCAGCGGACAGTCCGCTCGTGTGTGGGCTTCAGCGGACTTTTTCAGCGTGCAGTCTGGCGTACTAAGTATTTCGGAATTTTCGAAATTCTGTCCGTCATACTTTGGTTTCAGCGGACAGTCCGCTCGTCAGTAGGCTAGTTCGACGGACTAAGAATGGCGCATGTTCAGAAAAGATTTACACGGCGGAAGGGTGCTTTGCTGTGTATTGGACTTCCTATTTCTAGTCCCGTCGTACGTGCTGTACACGTCATCGTGCAAGCTTTCGACGGACTGTTTGTTCACCCGTGTGTGGGCAAGTCCGTTTTTTCGAAAGTATGACGGATTGTCCGTCGGATTGTATGACGGACTAAGTAGGCCATACAGTCCGCCCGTGTGTACGCGGCTTTAGGCATGCTTTATGATGATCCAAACCGGACTTACACGGCAGAGACCAGGGCAGCCCGTCCATTACGGGTGCAGGGGCGCTGCCCCCCTATCCATGCGTCTGGCCCCCTAAACTACATTCAGGATGCCAGATACATGGGTTTCAATGGGGGGGGGGGGGAGGGTTGGGTTTGAAGCACGTGATTAGAGCCAGAGGCTCCAAAAGGCTTCAAAAAAGGATGGGCTCAGGGCGCAAGCACTGCACTGAATATTCGCTATGTTCACTCTGAATTCAGACCCGCCCCCCGATTAGCCAAAATGACAAGCAATCCTATTGGACCATGATGAGGTGAGAGGAGGAGGGAGGAGAGGCAGGGGACGAAGCCCCTGCCCAGAGGGAAGCAGTGCCTGGGGGTAAGTGTGGGGCTCATTGACTGACCGGGGGGGCTATGGGTGCATTGTTTTCTCCCCCCTCCGTAATATACCACCAGCCGCCACTGGCAGGGACTCACCTCAGGGTCATCTTAGAGAGCAACAATACTCTTCCAAGTTCCAAAGTTGGGGATGAGGTGGAAAGACGCAGCCCTTCGTAGCCAATTCAGACTGGGTCCTTTGAACAACATAAAAGGCTCTATTGTTCATTACTCCACTTCTGCCTCCTTAAAAAAAAACATAACCCTTGCCATTCACAATGAATTTCACCTTACCCCCCAATGCCCTTGCCTACCACCTAATCACATCCAGGGATTGCTGCTGCCTGAACTTAGACAAACTGGAGCTACTTATTTGTCCTCCAAGGAAAGATTCAGACAACATGCTCCAGGATTCAAACTTCACTATGGAGCCAGGGGACATTGTGTGGCCAACTGTCCCAACAAGCAGGAAAAACCAGGGTCTAGAGGGAACTAGGACTGTCCCTATCGTCTGAGTCAAGTCCATGAAAAATGAATTGTTTGTCCCAGCTGCCTTCTTCGATTCTAGCAGTACCAGTAACCTTTTGGTTCTAGCCTTGTCTCAGCTCCCTCAAATCCCACTTCTCTCTGCATAGATTCCACTCTGCTTAGTTGCCAATGTCACATTGATCTTACCCCATTGTCTCCTGGGCCACTCACCCAACAAACTCCAGAATTCACTCTAAAAAAAATGTTTTCTACATGGTCTTGTGACCAGCTTACCTTTTGATCCTGGACTTCCCATGGTTTTAACGTTACAATTGTTGAACTAACTGGTAACTTGGTGAAAGCCTATTGTGGTCTGTGCCATGCTTCAAAACTTGCATGCAGCAGCACACGCTATTCACTATTATGGGTTACCAATGACTGATTTATCTCCTCACAGGTTCTACAAGTGTCCCATTTATCTCATACCAGTTACTATTCCACCAAAGTTGTGTCTTCCTTCTATCAGAGCCTAAAAACCAACCCAGGAAGGATTGCATTGAGGAGAGTCTCAAGAACGATTTTGTTTGCCCATCTTCCCCTGCAGATGCAAGATTCTTTTATGTTCCGAAATAACATAGCACCTTATATCGCTTTTTCAACTACAGAGGATTCAACAAGATAACTATTCCAATAAAATACCCCTTAGCCCTTGTACACACAGTCAGAGATTCTGGCGCAATGTTTCTGGTCGGATCGTTTTGTCAGATATTCCGACTGTGTGTGGTCTACATCGGACTGTTTCCATCGGAATATCCGTCGGACCAACTTTTCCAACTTGCCGAAAATATTTTCCGACAAAATGCTCCTATCAGACATACTCCGATCGTGTGTAGCCTAATCTGATGGACAAAGTGCCACGCATGCTCAGATCAATTTCCTAGACCAAACTATTGGCTACTAGCCTGAACGTAGTCCCGTCCTAACGAAATAATGTCATCACGTTATGTACAATCGGATTTTCCGACAACTTAGTCCGACCGTGTGTATGCAACATCACTTCCGGACCTCATCTGGAATTAATCCGTCGGAATAACTCTGACGGATTTGGTCGTCGGAATCTCCGACCGTGTGTACAAGGGCTTACCATTGTTCATAGAATTGTTTACCTGCATTCAAGTGGCTCCAGCCTTCTCCAAGTTGGACCTGAGGGGAGTCTATAACCTTATATACCCTATAACCCTGCAGCTGCCTGGGATGCTGGACAGCTCCCTGGATAATTCCTTCAATGATCTTGCCTTGTAACTTGTTTTTCTTGCTCCTCCAAGGAACGTCCTACTATAGACATGCCTTTGCAGTTCCTATTTGCCAAATTATTGTTCTCTTTCCAGACAATATCTCGCTTATGTCACTCCTGCGGCTGTTCATAACTTCGCTACCACTTTACAGATCTTTGGCTTGTTCCTCAACTATTCTTCTGCTTCATCTTAACCCGTGACCGCTTGTTACCAAACTTTGGCTTTTTTACTGACTACGCTTCTGCTTGATCCCTACCTGATATATCTGCTACTGAACCCTGGCTTGCTCACCTCCTGAACGGGGGATCCTGAGGATGCCACCTGATACTAACATGCAGCAAAACCCATCTCCACCATTAGGAGCACTGGTAAATACCAGTCTCACCAAGCCTAGCCACTAACTGTGGCATCATATTTGCCCAGGTGATGAGTGGAAAATGACCTTTATTACTTGTTGTGGCCATTATGAGTATTTAATAATGCCCATTGGCCTCAGAAATTCTCCCATGATGTTTCGAATTTGTCATCAATATCTTCCAGCAATATTGGGAAAATTCATAGTAACTTACCTGCACACCACCCCGTTTTATCCTTCTCTTCCGTGATTGGACAGTGGGCAGATGAATGAAAGGTCTGCCTTTTCCGATCAAATTCATAGCCTATAGTATCTGTGCTATGATTGGCGTACAGGACAGAGGAGCGGGCATAGTCTGCACTTTTGCCAGGGGCAGAGGACTGAGGATTTCTATTGTAGATGGCAGCCACTAGCACATGGGACACACTTCATTGCTGGTAAGTAGTGTCCTTGGTGCTGTTTAAAAAAACAGAACACTAAACTTTAGCATTGAACGCATTTGCATTGTCCTGTCCAAAGAAGATTTTTTTGCTAAACTCTTCAAATGGGTTTTTATTTAAATTTACATCTCCTCTCTTGGATATGTAATTTTGAACACTGGGATCTCCATAGATCCCGATAAGGCACAAAGTTGTCCTCCTTTGGGCTCTATTTCTAGATCTAAAAATGGTACAGAGCTTTTTAGGATTTGCCAACTTCTACAGAAAATTCCTTCAGAATTTTTCTATGATTATTGCACTTATCACAACCTTGACTTCAAAAGGGTGTCTGTACTACTATTTGGCCCCAGAAGCTCCAACTGTCAATTTTTGAGAGTCTAAGAAAAGCCAGTACTCACTCACCTGGACCTCCAACCCTTCTGTTTTCCTGAGAAGTTGAAGCCTCAAAAGTTGAGGTTGGAGCCACACTCTCACATTTGCCAATCATAAACCAGCTACACCTGAGTGCCTCAATGAAATGTTTCTTTGTGAAGAGGAATTATGATATTGGTAACAAAGAACTTATAATTGTCAGGTGGGCCCCAAAAGAGTGGCGCCATTGGCTTGAAGATATCTGGCCTGCCTTCATTGCAGACAAGTACATTAGAATAGCCAAACTTTTTAACAGGTAGGCATATTGGTCTCTTACCTACTTCAATGAAGGGCTGTCTTTAATATTGCTTGGACCCTGGGCAAAAACTTTCTTGGCCCCCACCTCCATGCAGTTTCACTTTCCACCTGCAATAAATAGCAGCTAGACCCAAAATCTGTTTACTGCATCAGATCAGGCAGCGATTACGATTGGTTGCCAGAGGTTACAGTGTATCATAAACGCTCACTGACTGGTTGTTAGAGGTTACAGCACACATTATGGCTCACTGATTAGCTGCTAGAGGTTACAGCACATGATTGCTGCTTGTTGATTGGTTGCTAGAGATTGCTGTACATCTATACTGCTCACTGATTGGTTGCTAGAGGTTACTGCACATCATTACTGCTTACTGATCGGTTGCTAGAGGTTACAGCACATCATCTCCTCACTGCCAGCACACCATGGACTGAAGAGGTGAGGGGACCCATTAATAGTCAGAAAACTCCTAGAGATCCTAGAACTCCTGGAATCAGTGGCAGTGCTGGGGGGAGGGTGTGATCAATGGCAATGCGGATTTTTTTGATTTTTTTACCGACTACCAATATAAAGAGGATTTTTAACACTGGCCACCAATGTAATAGGGATTTACACTGACCACTAATATAATGGAAGCATTCACAGTAACCAGCAATGTAAGGAGGAATTTACACTGACCACCAACATAAGGGGGACATTCACACTGGTCACTAGTGTGAATGAAAGAATTTGACACCAAGCACCAATGTAATGAGAAGATTTACACTGACTACCAATGTAACTGAGACATTTAGCCTGCATTCACATTTTTGTGTGCCGGGAACGCATGCAAAAACACTTTCCTGACACCATAGAAACATACTGCCATTTAGCAGATACACAGCTGTGCCATGTTAATGATACCCTCATGCATCTGCTGACATGTGCCTTGGCACTGTGTGATTTTGAAAAAGGGTTTGGGACTTTCTTCCGCATTTTTAGCACATAGAGCAGCCCGTTTTAATAAATGGGTTGCCCTACACGTGACCTATATCTTTATACACCCTGTCAGTACTAGTGATGGACGAACTTCCGACGGGACGTTTCGCGAACGCGAAACGCGAACGGACACAAACGTTCGCGAAAACGACCGTTCGCCGCGGGCTCCATTGACTTCAATGGGAGGCGAATTTCGCAAACCTTTAGGTCGAATTTGCGGCCACGGGGTAATTATTAGGGGGTAGCACGTAGTCCCACCACCTGGACAATAGCATAATACATGTATGAGGTGAATTTGGGATCGATAACTACAAGCATTTTTTTTTTATTTGGGAAATTGTTCTGACAATTCAGGACTATGGAGCTAATGAAGGCAATGGAGGAGAGGGAAGGTCAGGGACCAGGGTAGGCAAACAAGAGGGTGCAGGAGATACAGAGCACTGACAGCAGCACCGTAATACAGAGCACTGACATCAGCACCGTGACATACAGCGCTGACAGCAGCTCCGTGACATACAGCGCTGACAGCAGCTCCGTGACATACAGCGCTGACAGCAGCTCCGTGACATACAGCGCTGACAGCAGCTCCGTGACATACAGCGCTGACAGCAGCTCCGTGACATACAGCGCTGACAGCAGCACCGTGACATACAGCGCTGACAGCAGCTCCGTGACATACAGCGCTGACAGCAGCTCCGTGACATACAGCGCTGACAGCAGCTCCGTGACATACAGCACTGACAGCAGCTCCGTGACATACAGCGCTGACAGCAGCTCCGTGACATACAGCGCTGACAGCAGCACCGTGACATACAGCGCTGACAGCAGCTCCGTGACATACAGCGCTGACAGCAGCTCCGTGACATACAGCGCTGACAGCAGCTCCGTGACATACAGCGCTGACAGCAGCTCCGTGACATACAGCGCTGACAGCAGCTCCGTGACATACAGCGCTGACAGCAGCTCCGTGACATACAGCGCTGACAGCAGCTCCGTGACATACAGCGCTGACAGCAGCTCCGTGACATACAGCGCTGACAGCAGCTCCGTGACATACAGCGCTGACAGCAGCTCCGTGACATACAGCGCTGACAGCAGCACCGTAAGCAGCCCCAGGAGGAAGTCAGCACAGCACAGGGATGGTGTGATCCCCTCATAATAAGAACCCCCAGGAGGAAGTCAGCACAGCACAGGGATGGTGGGAGCCCCTCATAATAAGAACACCCAGGAGGAAGTCAGCACAGCACAGGGATGGTGGGAACCCCTCATAATAAGCAGCCCCAGTAGAAATATGACACCGCTCAACCTCTTCAAAGAGGAGGGTAGGGGCATATAGTACGGTGTGCTTTTTTGGGTCAGGGAAGTGAGCCAAATGAATTAAGAAGGTCTGTGTGCTTGATTCCAAAAATTGTTTATAGACATATACATGGTCTACTGATCACATGTGTTGAATTCCTCCGAGATCCATGCCTCATTCATTTTTAGAAATGTGAGGTAGTTAACACTGTGGTGAGCTAGGCGAGTACGCTTATCGGTCACAATCCCCCCTGCTGCGCTGAACGTCCTTTCGGACAGGACACTGGATGAGGGGCAAGCCAACAGTTCGATTGCAAATTGGGCAAGCTCTGGCCAGAGGTCAAGCCTGCCCACCCAGTAGTCTAGGGGTTCATCACTCCTCAGAGCGTCCACATCGGCCGTTAACCCAATGTAGTCGGACACCTGACGGTCTAGGCGTTCCCTGATGCTGGATCCGGATGACACCTGTCGATGGGTCGGCTGAAAGAATGACCTCATATCCGAAGTCACCAACACATCTTCAAACCGGCCTCTTCTTGCAGGCGCTGTTGGATTGGTACCCGCAAATCCTTCTCTGGGAGTGGGAATTGCTCCTCTGCCAGCGCACGCAAAAGCAGAATGCAGCATTTCTCGAAGCAAGGCCTGGAAGTGCTGCATTCTGACAGCCCTCTGCGACGGCGGTAACATTTCCGCCATTTTGTGTTTGTACCGGGGGTCTAAGTACGTTGCCACCCAGTACTGGTCCTTGACCCTCATGCTTTTTATACGGGGGTCCCTATTAAAACACTGGAGCATGAAGGCCCCCATTTGCACTAAAGTGGAAGCGGTGTGGTGGCCTGGCTCCTGCTCATCATCCAGGATAATGTCGTCCTCTTCATTCTCCTCTCCCCATCCTCGCACAACAGGGATCCCAGAAAGGTTTAAAGCATGCTCTTCTTGCTCCTGCTCATCCGCCCCGGCACCATCCTCCTCTGACTCCTCATCAGACTCCTGTTGTTGACTTGTCTCAGATAGAGTAGCCCCCCCTGGGAATTCATCCAGCATTGCGACTTCCTCATCTTCCCGCTCCTGCTCCTCCACAGCCTGATCAATGACACGACGCAATGCACGCTCCAGAAAGAAGGCATAAGGTACCATGTCACTGATGGCGCCATGGCTGCGACTGACCAGTTTGGTGATCTCCTCAAATGGCCGCAGAAGTCTGCATGTGTCGCGCATGAGCAGCCACTGGCGCGGTGAAAAAAAACCCAGCTCCCCAGAACCGTTTCTTTCGCAGAGTTCATACAGGTAGACGTTAACTGCACGTTTCTGCTGGAGCAGCCTATCAAGCATATAGAAGGTTGAGTTCCATCGCGTCGGGCAATCGCAAATAAGACGTCTGACCGGCAGATGGTGTCGCCGCTGAATGTCAGCAAGGCGAGCCATGGCCGTGTAAGATCTTCTGAAATGGGCCGAGATTTTCCTTGCCTGCCGCAAGATGTCCTGGACCCCAGGGTATTTGACAAGGAATCGCTGCACGACCAAGTTTAAGACGTGTGCCATGCACGGCACGTGCGTGATTTTGCCCTGTTTCAATGCGCTAAGCAGATTGGCACCGTTGTCACACACCACTTTACCAACTGTCAAATTGAGCGGTGTTAGCCACTCATCTGCCTGTGAACGCAAAGCTGAAAGGAGTGCCGGGCCAGTGTGGCTCTTTGCTTCCAGGCACAACAGACGCAGCACGGCATGGCAACGTCTCACCTGGCATGTGGAATAGGTTCTGGGGAGCTTGGGCGGTGCAGTGGAAGAGACGCTAGCAGCGGAAAAGGAGGAGGCAGCTGAGGAGGAGAGGGAGGAGGATGGAGTAGGAGGAGGAGAAGAAGAGTCAGGCCTGCATGCAATCCGTGGCGGTAAAACCAAATCTACACGGGTGCCACGGGTTACATGCTTGACGGCCGTCAGAAGGTTCACCCAGTGGGCAGTAAAACTGATATACCTTCCCTGCCCGTGTTTGCTAGACCACGTGTCTGTGGTCAGATGTATCTTGGCACCGACACTGTGTGCCAGAGATACATTCACTTGCCGCTGAACATGGCCATATAGCTCTGGGATGCCCTTCTCTGAGAAATACTTCCTTCCTGGGACCTTCCATTGTGGTGTTCCAATGGCCACAAATTTGCGAAAGGCCTCCGAGTCCACCAGTTTATATGGCAGTAGTTGGCGGGCTATGAGTTCTGACAAGCCAGCCGCCAACCGTTGGGCAAGAGGGTTATCCGGCGTCATCATTTTTTTACGCTCAAACATTAGGCCCACGGAAGCCTGCCTTTTTGCAGAAAAATGTGAGCTTGGCGTGATGGAAGGTGGAGTGGAGGACAATTGTGAGGAGAGAGGAGAAGGAGAAGTAGAAGACGAGGCTGGACGGTGAGAGCCTGCAGTGTGGCTTTGTGTGTTCCGTTGCTCCCACTGGGCTCGGTGATGGCTGCTCATGTGCCTTCTTAAGGCGGTCGTCCCTAGGTGAGTATTGGGCTTACCGCGACTAACGCGTTGACTGCAAAGATTGCAGATGGCAACGCTATTGTCAGCAGCGGACACGTTAAAAAAAGCCCACACTGCGGAGCCATGTGCCGGTGTCCTGGGAGCGCCAGATGTGACCGTACATGGTCGATGACTCGCTCCTGATACATTTGCAGTCTGCTTTGTCCCTGCTGTGCAATGTAAGTCATTGCTGCTTCTCCTCCCTATCTGCTGGTCCATATCTCCCTCTGAACTCCCCTCCTCTTCCTCTCTTGTGGGCACCCACGTGACATCACTAGACACGTCATCATCAACGTCACCTTCCCCACCGCTATAAGTAGAGTAGGCAGCAACACCGGGGACCAACCTCCTCCTTGGGCTGATCTGGGTACTGGCGTCAGACTGCTGAGTAGCGCTTGTTGCTACCTCCTCTTCCTGATCCAATACCAAGAGTGGCTGCGCATCAGAAATGTCCTCTTGATATGGATCGGAAAATAATTCCAGTGACTCAAGCGGAAGGTATGTGGTGGTGGTGGTGGTGGTCGTGTTGTTGGTGGTAGTGTCTTTGGGGGTGCACATAGCAGAGAGTGAAGAAGAGGGTGCAGATCGAGAGGATGAGGAGGGTGCAGAAGAGTAAGGCTGAGCGAGCCACTCAACCAAGTCTGGTGCATCCTTTAAAGTAATTGAACGCACCTTCTGCAACTTCCCACTTTGGCTCAAGCCTGTTGCTCCTGCCCTACCCCTACCACCCCTGCGGAAGGGCCTGCCTCTTCCTCTGCATGTCATTTTTTAAATGACCCTGTGACAAAACTCTTAGTCCCTATACCGCTGAAGGACTGCTGCAGTATAGGTGAGCGGTCAGCAGTGGTGCACGTCAACCCTATCTATTGTGGACCTATAGCGGTCCTTACAGAACAGCAGACTGTACCGCACTCAAGCCTATGTACCGTAGCACCCTATACCAAGTTACCAGTCCTTATAAGAACTTTTGTGGACCAAGCAGGTTGTGTATTAGTGTTTAGCAGACTGTACGTCAGTCCCTATACCGCTGAAGGACTGCTGCAGTATAGGGCAGCGGTCAGCAGTGGTGCACGTCAACCCTATCTATTGTGGACCGATAGCGGTCCTTACAGAACAGCAGACTGTACCGCACTCAAGCCTATGTACCGTAGCACCCTATACCAAGTTACCAGTCCTTATAAGAACTTTTGTGGACCAAGCAGGTTGTGTGTTAGTGTTTAGCAGACTGTGCGTCAGTCCCTATACCGCTGAAGGACTGCTGCAGTATAGGGCAGCGGTCAGCAGTAGTGCACGGCAACCCTATGTATTGTGGACCGATAGCGGTCCTTACAGAACAGCAGACTGTAACGCACTCAGGCCTATGTACCGTAGCACCCTATACCAAGTTACCAGTCCTTATAAGAACTTTTGTGGACCAAGCAGGTTGTGTGTTAGTGATTAGCAGACTGTACGTCAGTCCCTATACCAATGAAGGACTGCTGCAGTATAGGGCAGCGGTCAGCAGTAGTGCACGGCAACCCTATGTATTGTGGACCGATAGCGGTCCTTACAGAACAGCAGACTGTAACGCACTCAGGCCTATGTACCGTAGCACCCTATACCAAGTTACCAGTCCTTATAAAAACTTTTGTGGACCAAGCAGGTTGTGTGTTAGTGTTTAGCAGACTGTGCGTCAGTCCCTATACCGCTGAAGGACTGCTGCAGTATAGGGCAGCGGTCAGCAGTGGTGCACGTCAACCCTATCTATTGTGGACCGATAGCGGTCCTTACAGAACAGCAGACTGTACCGCACTCAAGCCTATGTACCGTAGCACCCTATACCAAGTTACCAGTCCTTATAAGAACTTTTGTGGACCAAGCAGGTTGTGTATTAGTGTTTAGCAGACTGTACGTCAGTCCCTATACCGCTGAAGGACTGCTGCAGTATAGGGCAGCGGTCAGCAGTGGTGCACGTCAACCCTATCTATTGTGGACCGATAGCGGTCCTTACAGAACAGCAGACTGTACCGCACTCAAGCCTATGTACCGTAGCACCCTATACCAAGTTACCAGTCCTTATAAGAACTTTTGTGGAACAAGCAGGTTGTGTGTTAGTGATTAGCAGACTGTACGTCAGTCCCTATACCAATGAAGGACTGCTGCAGTATAGGGCAGCGGTCAGCAGTAGTGCACGGCAACCCTATGTATTGTGGACCGATAGCGGTCCTTACAGAACAGCAGACTGTACTGCACTCAGGCCTATGTACCGTAGCACCCTATACCAAGTTACCAGTCCTTATAAGAACTTTTGTGGACCAAGCAGGTTGTGTGTTAGTGTTTAGCAGACTGTGCGTCAGTCCCTATACCGCTGAAGGACTGCTGCAGTATAGGGCAGCGGTCAGCAGTAGTGCACGGCAACCCTATGTATTGTGGACCGATAGCGGTCCTTACAGAACAGCAGACTGTAACGCACTCAGGCCTATGTACCGTAGCACCCTATACCAAGTTACCAGTCCTTATAAGAACTTTTGTGGACCAAGCAGGTTGTGTGTTAGTGATTAGCAGACTGTACGTCAGTCCCTATACCAATGAAGGACTGCTGCAGTATAGGGCAGCGGTCAGCAGTAGTGCACGGCAACCCTATGTATTGTGGACCGATAGCGGTCCTTACAGAACAGCAGACTGTAACGCACTCAGGCCTATGTACCGTAGCACCCTATACCAAGTTACCAGTCCTTATAAAAACTTTTGTGGACCAAGCAGGTTGTGTGTTAGTGTTTAGCAGACTGTGCGTCAGTCCCTATACCGCTGAAGGACTGCTGCAGTATAGGGCAGCGGTCAGCAGTGGTGCACGTCAACCCTATCTATTGTGGACCGATAGCGGTCCTTACAGAACAGCAGACTGTACCGCACTCAAGCCTATGTACCGTAGCACCCTATACCAAGTTACCAGTCCTTATAAAAACTTTTGTGGACCAAGCAGGTTGTGTGTTAGTGTTTAGCAGACTGTGCGTCAGTCCCTATACCGCTGAAGGACTGCTGCAGTATAGGGCAGCGGTCAGCAGTGGTGCACGTCAACCCTATCTATTGTGGACCGATAGCGGTCCTTACAGAACAGCAGACTGTACCGCACTCAAGCCTATGTACCGTAGCACCCTATACCAAGTTACCAGTCCTTATAAGAACTTTTGTGGACCAAGCAGGTTGTGTATTAGTGTTTAGCAGACTGTACGTCAGTCCCTATACCGCTGAAGGACTGCTGCAGTATAGGGCAGCGGTCAGCAGTGGTGCACGTCAACCCTATCTATTGTGGACCGATAGCGGTCCTTACAGAACAGCAGACTGTACCGCACTCAAGCCTATGTACCGTAGCACCCTATACCAAGTTACCAGTCCTTATAAGAACTTTTGTGGAACAAGCAGGTTGTGTGTTAGTGATTAGCAGACTGTACGTCAGTCCCTATACCAATGAAGGACTGCTGCAGTATAGGGCAGCGGTCAGCAGTAGTGCACGGCAACCCTATGTATTGTGGACCGATAGCGGTCCTTACAGAACAGCAGACTGTAACGCACTCAGGCCTATGTACCGTAGCACCCTATACCAAGTTACCAGTCCTTATAAGAACTTTTGTGGACCAAGCAGGTTGTGTGTTAGTGATTAGCAGACTGTACGTCAGTCCCTATACCAATGAAGGACTGCTGCAGTATAGGGCAGCGGTCAGCAGTAGTGCACGGCAACCCTATGTATTGTGGACCGATAGCGGTCCTTACAGAACAGCAGACTGTACTGCACTCAGGCCTATGTACCGTAGCACCCTATACCAAGTTACCAGTCCTTATAAAAACTTTTGTGGACCAAGCAGGTTGTGTGTTAGTGTTTAGCAGACTGTGCGTCAGTCCCTATACCGCTGAAGGACTGCTGCAGTATAGGGCAGCGGTCAGCAGTAGTGCACGGCAACCCTATGTATTGTGGACCGATAGCGGTCCTTACAGAACAGCAGACTGTAACGCACTCAGGCCTATGTACCGTAGCACCCTATACCAAGTTACCAGTCCTTATAAGAACTTTTGTGGACCAAGCAGGTTGTGTGTTAGTGATTAGCAGACTGTACGTCAGTCCCTATACCAATGAAGGACTGCTGCAGTATAGGGCAGCGGTCAGCAGTAGTGCACGGCAACCCTATGTATTGTGGACCGATAGCGGTCCTTACAGAACAGCAGACTGTACCGCACCCAAGCCTATGTACCGTAGCACCCTAGACAGACCAAGTTACCAGTCCTGATAAAGAGCTTTGTGGAACAAGTGAGTTGTGAATGATTAGCAGACTGCAGCAGAAGGGCAGCAGTCAAGTATAATATTCTTTCTATATTTGGAAGAAAGAATATTATACGTGTACAAGCCTATTACCGTACCACTGATACCAGTCCTGAAAAGAACCTTTGTGGAACTAATAGTAACAGCAAGTCTTTAAAATTATCCTCACTGCCTGACACACTGCTTCCTGCCTGTCCCTATACAAATTGGCAAAAAAGAGTAGGCTGGAACGATTAGCTGGAACAGCTCTTTTGTGGACCTGATAGTAACAGCTAATGATGATGATGATGATGATGATGAAGAAAGACTAATCTGGCTGAGCTGTCCCTAAAATAGCAGCATACAGCGCTCTGTCCCTTTATCTAAACTGACAAAAGAAACTCAGGCTGCTGACCTAACACCTATACCAGTCCTGAAAAGAACTTTTGTGTACCAAATAGCTAGCGTTTTCTCTGTCCCTACTCCACACAGGATCCTTTCCCTACAGTGACAGAAGAAAGAATGTAAAATGGCCACCGGATCGGGTGTATTTATAGGTTAGGGGGAATGTCCAAGTGTCCATGAGCTGTCATGTCTCAATTGGTTGTCCTGTAACACATGATAAACGTGTCACGAAAGGTTAAAGTTCTTGTATACATTAAACACGTAAGTCCGCCGGGGCGAACGACGGAAAAAGGCGTTCGAACCCGCGGACGGCGAAAGTCGGAAATTCGCCGCGAAACGACCGCCGGGCGAACCGTTCGGCCATCACTAGTCAGTACACCTTTGCATCCTAAAACCCATGCTAACCTCTGCACCCCAAACCTCCCCCGTCCTCTCCACTCCAATCCCCCTCCCCTTTAACTCTACCTGCCTCCTCTGCTCATCTTTGCACCCACCTTCCTTACCTCTATACATCCCCTCCTTGCTCACCTGTGCACCCCAAACTGTAATTCCTTCTTTGACTACCTCTGCACATCCCACACTACCCCCCCCCCCCCACACTAAATTGCTTATCTTTGCAGAACAGGCTGAAGGTAGGCTTAATGACCACAGTTGTAGGCAGGACTCCTGGGATCAGTGGCAGTGCTGGGGGGAGGGTGTGATCAATGGCAATGCTGATTTTTTTTTTTTTTTACCGACTACCTCTATACATCCCCTCCTTGTTAACTGTGCACCCCAAACTGTAATTCCTTCTTTGCCTACCTCTGCACATCACACACTACCCTCCCCCCCCATTCATTTCCTTACCTTTGCAGAACAGGCTGAAGGTAGGCTTAATAACCACAGTTGTAGGCAGGACTTTCAAGCATGCCCCTTTATCTCCCAAGTGGGCAGCATTCAGTATAGGTGATGATGAATATGACCTCAGGGGGTCATGATATACATATGAATCTGCCGCTATTTACATATGAATGCCATCACTGGGCAGCATTAGTAACAGAACTTCACACTGAGAAATCAGGGCACAGCACAGGACTAAAACTTCAAGGGGCAAAGGAATTTAAACTGGGGTAGTTGGCAAGTATGAGGCAGCTGCTTTGGGCCCCACAACAATGACAGGGCCCATGGCAGCTTTCCCTTTTGCCCTGCCTTAAAGATGGCCCAGCTTCAACGTTAAGATTACTAATGAATGACTGAATGATTTATATAGCCCTACAACTGCAAACTGAATCATCTCAAGGCACTTGATCCGCCCTGTGCTTCCTGTTCTTTAGAAGAGGTTGGTCTTGAGTTTTTTTCTGAAGGCCTGATGGTTTTCTTTCATGCGGATGTTAGTGGGTAGAGCGTTCCATAGCCGTGGTCCTTGGACTGCGAATCTTCGTTCTCCCTTTGCTTTGTAGCAGGATTTCGGGATGAGGAGGAGGTTTTGGTTAGTTGATCGGAGGTTGCGATTTGGTGTGTAGTGTTTTATTTTGTCGCATTGGTATTGAGGAGCGTTTCCTTGTGTGCATTTGTGGGTGAGGCAGAGGGTCTTAAACGTGGACCAGCTTCCTCCTTTATAAACCTTCTACCCACATGATCTTTCTTTGTTCCATTTCCAGGGTTTACGAAGCCAACGCTCTTTCCCAAACCTTTCAACCATCAGTTAAGACTCTCACTGAGTCACTTTATAAACCTTCTACCCACATGATCTTTCTTCTTCCCATTTACAGGGTTTCCGAAGCAGACACAAAAAGACTTCCCAGCTGGAAAATTGTACACGCTCTCCTCAGACCCAAAGCATCCTGGCATCTCCAAGACCCTATCCATGAACTCCCATGACTTTTGTTGGTATACTCAATCTTGTAAACTCTATGCAAAGTCTTCTAGAATTAAGCCTCCAACTTCCTCATGCCTTTTCTAATTCCCAACCGTCGTTGGACCTACCTAACCAACAAGCATGTTTTTTAAACTCTACATATGGAGGCTGTTTGGCATTCCATTAGACATTGTCTCTGACCAGGGCTTACAATTCATCTCTCTACTTGACACTATTACATGCCTATCTGCCTATCACACCCCATTCACCCCATGTGTGACTTTTCATGCGACTTTGGACATCCCTGGAACTTTTTCTTCCATGTCAGATAAACCAACTAGACTGTGTGTCCCTTTTACCATGACTCAAATGAACATTCTTGGGATTGTCACCTTTCTTTTGTGTCTATGGATATCATCAGAAGCTCCTTCTCCGATCTGTCTCCCGGTGTCTCTGGTGCCGGCTTTTCACTTGGTCCAAAATTTCACCCAGGTTTGAAAGAAAATTCATGGCTGATGGTGAGTTTCATCCGTCTCCTGTATTCAAAGTCAATGACTCTGTGTGGTTTTCAACCAAGAATGTTGTTTCTGCCCTCACAGAAACCCAAGGAGGTGCACTCCATGCATACCCAGGTGCATTGTTCTGTACCATTCAGGAAAAAACCCTGTATCTGTTAGTCTAAAACTCCCTAAGCCCTTGTACACACGGTCGGAGATTCCAACAACCAAATCCGTCTGAGTAATTCCGACGGATTAATTCCGGAAGAGGTCCGGAAGTGATGTTGCATACACACGGTCGGACTAAATTGTCGGAACATCCGATTGTACATAATGTGATGACGTTATTTAGTTACGACGGGACTACTTTCAGGCTAGTAGCCAATAGCTTTGGTCTAGGAATTTGATCTGAGCATGCATGGCACTTTGTCCGTCGGAGTAGGCTACACATGATCGGAGTATATCCGATCGGAGCATTTGGTCGGAAAATCTTATCGGCAAGTTGGAAAAGTTGGTCCGTCAGATATTCCGATGGAAACAGTCAGATGCAGACCACACACAGTCGGAATATCTGACAAAACGGTCCGATAGGACACATTCCATCGGAATCTCCGACCGTGTGTACAAGGGCTAATAGATTTCACATCTCCTTACGGAAACTTCTGCATCCTTGGACTGGAATGCTCAGGACATGCTCAAAAGGAAGGAACAACCAAATGACTAATAAAAAAAATGGCAGCACAGTAAACAAAGAAAAAAAAACGTAAACAAAGCCTTGTATACTATTTTGTTACATTTGTTCACATGCCTTTACTGTTGCCATTGTAGTAGTTATGGCAGCAGCAGTTGAAGGGTTAAAGAATGTGTCACCCCTAAAATTTTATTTTCCCAAAATGCGTCCGCTGCACCATGTACTTGTATGAGAAAGGTCTCCTGTTCTCTTTGTATTGATTCCTTTTAGGGCTGTGGAAATTAAAGATTAATTCCTCGATTAATAGATTCATTTTTTTGATCGATCAAATTTTTTTGTAAATGTAAATTTGCTGTCCCCTCAAAATAACTCAACACACAGCTATTAATGTCTAAACCACTGACAACAAAAGTAAGTACACCCCTAAGTGAAAATGTCCAAGTTGGGCCCAAAGTGTCAATATTCTGTGTGGTCACCATTATTTTCCAACACTGCCTTAACCCTCTTGGGCATGGAGTTCACCAGAGCTTCACAGGTTGCCACTGGAGTCCTCTTTCACTCCTCCATGATGACATCACAGAGCTGGTGGTTGTTAGAGACCTTGTGCTCCTCCACCTTCCGTTTGAAGATGCCCCACAGATGCTCAATAGGGATTAGGTCTGGAGACATGCTTGGCCAGTCCATCACCTTTACCCTCAGCTTCTTTAGCAAGGCAGTGGTCGTCTTGGAGATGTTTGAGGTCATTATCATGTTGGAATACTGCCCTGCGGGCCAGTCTCTGAAGGGAGGGGATCATGCTCTCCTTCAGTATGTCACAGTACATGTTGGTATTCATGGTTCCCTCAATGATCTGTAGCTCCCCAGTGCCGGCAGCACTCATGCAGCCCCAGACCATGACACTCCCACCACCATGCTTGACTGTAGGCAACACACACTTGTCTTTGTCCTCCTCACCTGGTTGCCCCCACACACGCTTCACACCATCTGAACCAAATAAGTTTATCTGGGTCTCATCAGACCACAGAACATGGTTTCAGTAATCAATGTCCTTAGTCTGCTTGTCTTCAGCAAACTGTTTGCGGGCTTTCTTGTGCATTATCTTTAGAAGAGGATTCCTTCTGGGAGTACAGCCATGCAGACCAATTTGATGCAGTGTGCGGCGTATGGTCTGAGCACTGACAGGCTGACCCCCCACCCCTTCAACCTCTGCAGCAATGCTGGCAGCACTCATACATCTATTTCCCAAAGATAACCTCTGGATATTACGCTGAGCATGTGCACTCATCTTCTTTGGTTGATCATGGCGAGGCCTGTTCTGATTGGAACCTGTCCTGTTAAACAGCTGCATGGTCTTGGCCACCGTGTTGCAGCTCAGATCCTGCAGTAGAGATGGTTTTTATACCTTAACCACTTCAGCCCCGGACCAATAAACACCTTAAGGACCAGAGGTCTTTTTCCAATTTCGCACTGCGCTGCTTTAACTGGTAATTGTGCGGTCCTGCAATATTGCACCCAAACGAAATTTGCGTCCTTTTCTTCCCACAAATAGAGCTTTCTTTTGATGGTATTTGATTGCCTCTGCGATTTTTTTTTTTTGCGATATAAATGGAAAAAGAGCGAAAATTTTGAAAAAAAAAGATATTTTCTTCTTTTTGTTATAAGAAAAATCGAATAAACTAAATTTTAGTCATACATTGAGGGCAAAATTTATTCAGCCACATGTCTTTAGTAAAAAAAATGTCAATAAGCGTATATTTTTTGGTTTGAGCAAAAGTTATAGCGTCTACAAACTAGAGTACATTTTCTGGAATTTACACAGCTTTTAATTTATGACTGCCGATCTCATTTCTTGAGGTGCTAAAATGGCAGGGCAGTACAAATCCCCCCCAAATGACCCCATTTTGGAAAGTAGACACCCCAAGGAAATTGCTGATGGGTATGTTGAGCCCATTGAATATTTATTTTTTTTGTCCTAAGGGATTGAATAATGACAAAAAAAAAAAAAAAGGGTGCAAATTTTTGATTTAACTCCTCACTACCTATCACAGTTTCGAAGGCCATAAAATGCCAAAATAGCACAAAACCCCCCAAAATGACCCCATTTTGGAAAGTAGACACCCCAAGCTATTTACTGAGAGGCATGTTGAGTCCATGGAATATTTTATATTTTGCCACAAGTTGCGGGAATATTACAAACTTTTTTTTTTTTGCACAAAGTTGTCACTAAATGATATATTGCTCACACATGCTATGGGCATATGTGAAATGACACCCCAAAATACATTCTGCTGCTTCTCCTGAGTACGGGGATACCACATGTGTGGGACTTTTTGGGAGTCTAGTCGCGCACGGCACCCCGAAAACCAATCACCACCTTCAGGATTTTTAAGGGTGCAAATTTTTGATTTAACTCCTCACTACCTATCACAGTTTCGAAGGCCATAAAATGCCAAAGTAGCACAAAACCCCCCCAAATTACCCCATTTTGGAAAGTAGACACCCCAAGCTATTTACTGAGAGGCATGTTGAGTCCATGGAATATTTTATATTTTGCCAAAAGTTGCGGGAAGATTACAAACTTTTTTTTTTTTTGCACAAAGTTGTCACTAAATGATATATTGCTCACACATGCTATGGGCAGAAGTCAAATTACACCCCAAAATAAATTCTGCTGCTTCTCCCGAGTACGGGGATACCACATGTGGGGGACTTTTTGGGAGCCTAGCCACGTACGGGACCCCGAAAACCAAGCACTGCCTTCCGGATTTAAATATAAAATGCTACCAAAAAACCTGTTAGCGATGGCAGGGATCAGGCCTGACTCTGCGATCGCTGCAGTTATGTGTTTAGTGTTTTGTAAGTGACAGTGATCGATCGATACTGCACTTGGGTGGGCTGGGCAGAGGGGCAAAACGCAGGTGCTAGCAGGTATCTGGGCTGATCCCGCTAACAATGCGTTTTTTTGGAACCCTAAACTGCTGGGGACGCTAGTATAGATCTGATCAGATCAGATATTGATCTGTTCAGATTCTATAGCACTACGGGAGGTGTATGCTTTGCGTGTGGGTGTTAGCGGTACTGGCACTAACCTAGCGCTGCCTGGGGCGACGCAGACCCTGACCCTAAAACCTAATTGATATCACCCGCCGGGTGATCAGGGGGTTAAACCTTTATTGGGTAATAAATGGTGGGTGCCCTCATGCTATAAAAAACAAACTAACCAGAGTCACCCGTAACACTTATACGGTGATCAGTGGTGAAAGGGTTAACTAGGGGCAATCAGGGGGTTCAAATTTTTATTAGGTAGTATATGGGGGTCCCTGGCGCTATATAAAAACCTGACGGGGAACCTAAATAACTAACTGGCTAACCAGCGTCACCAGTGACACTTATACTGTGATCGCTGGTGAAAGGGGGTGAAAGGGTTAACTAGCAGCAATCAAGGGGTTAAAACCATTATTGGGTAGTATATCGGGGTACCTAGCGCTATAAAAACCTGGCGGTGAACCTAAAAAAATAACTAGCTACCTAGCGACACTAGCGACACTGATGCAGTGATCAGAAAAATGATCGCTTAGTGACACTGGCAAAAGGGGGTGAAAGGGTTAACTAGCGGCAATCAGGGGGTTAAAACCATTATTGGGTAGTATATCGGGGTACCTAGTGCTATAAAAACCTGGCGGTGAACCTAAAAAAATAACTAGCTACCTAGCGACACATGCAGCGATCAGAAAAATGATCGCTTAGTGACAATGGCAAAAGGGGGTGAAAGGGTTAACTAGCGGCAATCAGGGGGTTAAAACCATTATTGGGTAGTATATCGGGGTACCTAGCGCTATAAAAACCTGGCGGTGAACCTAAAAAAATAACTAGCTACCTAGCGACACTAGCGACACTGATGCAGCGATCAGAAAAATTATCGCTTAGTGACACTGGCAAAAGGGGGTGAAAGGGTTAACTAGCGGCAATCAGGGGGTTAAAACCATTATTGGGTAGTATATTGGGGTACCTAGCGCTATAAAAACCTGGCGGTGAACCTAAAAAAATAACTAGCTACCTAGCGACACATGCAGCGATCAGAAAAATGATCGCTTAGTGACACTGGCAAAAGGGGGTGAAAGGGTTAACTAGCGGCAATCAGGGGGTTAAAAACATTATTGGGTAGTATATCGGGGTACCTAGCGATATAAAAACCTGGCGGTGAACCTAAAAAAATAACTAGCTACCTAGCGACACATGCAGCGATCAGAAAAATGATCGCTTAGTGACACTGGCAAAAGGGGGTGAAAGGGTTAACTCTAGGGGCAATCAGGGGGTTAAATCTTTATTGGGGGGGTGATAGGGGGCTACCCTGGACCTAACACTAACTGTCCTGACAGTTTTTACTGTCACAACTGACACTGAATGCATTGATCAGTAAAGAAATGATCAATGCAATCAGTGACACTGTGACTGGGGGGGGGGAGGGGGGGCGGGGGACGATCGGTGGGGGCGATCGGGGGGGGGATCGGGGGGGTTTGTGTACCTGTGTGTACCTACATGTCAGTGTAGTGTTGGTGCACACTTACTTTTACTCTTCTCCTCGTAGTCCGGTCAAAAAGACCGCCCCGAGGAGAATGACATCACTTCCTCCTTCCTGTGTAAACAATACACAGTGGGAGGAAGCTTCTCATTGGCCAGGAGCGATCCAGAGGGGGTGGCCGAAAACGAACGGCCATCCCCTCATCACGGAGCGCTCCTGGAGGGAACCGGACCGTCGTATCCAACGGGAGGGGGTCCGATTGGACCCCCCACCCGCTGGAAGGCAATCACGTACATCTACGTGATTGTGCCTGCCTGTGCCATTGTGCTGACGTACATTGGCAATACGGCGGTCCTGAAGTGGTTAATGCAGGGGCATCCAAACTTTTGAAGCACGAGGGCCACTTAAGTGACTTGGTAACCGGTCACGGTGAGGATCAGATTGGAGGTAGGACACAAGTTGGTTTACATCTGCCACTCCTTAGAGGTGAATGGAGGGTCCAATTGGGTCAGACTGACCGTGTGAAAGGGGCCCAAGGCTGCTTTCACACTGATGCATTGCGGTTTTCCCGCACCGTGGGTGCAACGCAGTGTACCTTTGGCTTTCCTGCACTTTGCAGTAGACTTGTATTATATTCTGAAGGTTTGGTGCACTTCGAGAAAGCTCACCAAACTCGAAGGTAATAACAGAAGTCTATGGCTCAGTGCAGGTAACCCCGCAGGACAGATATGCCCATATATACACTGGGATTTTAGTAATAAACTGAGCTTTAATAACAGTATTCTATTCTATTCCATCGCAGAGCAGGAGGTCATGGGCCACATCAGAGTGTTCCATCGGCCACATGTGGCCCCCAGGCCACTGGTTGGGCACCCCTGCCTTAATGCATAGAATGCATTAAAGTTGTTGTTAAGGCATGGAGACAACTTTGCAACAATCCCCTCTGCTATGTTTAATAATGTCCCCAGTGTATTTATAAAAAAATAAAAATAAAATACTGCTGTGCACCTGATTTCATAGCGCCAATTGATGCTCACATGACTGGCCGCCTCTCTACTCTCTCGAGCTGACAGCTGGGAAACCCTCGCTGACATCAGCCAGGAGGAGGAGAAGAGAGGAGGAAAGAGAACCAGTCGTCGCTATGAAATCAGGTACACAGCAGTATTTAAAAAAAAAAATGCACTGGGGACATTGTTTAATACAGCAGAGGGGATTGTTCCAAGGTTGTGTTATTATGATAGCAGCAGGAGTGGAAAAACGGAGAGGGCAGAGCTGACAGGCAGAGAGGGGAGGGGGGAGAGGACGGGGGACAGAGGAGAACTGCAGATGATGGAGGCATATAAACTGACCACAGTGTCAGGGCTCAGCAGCCATGATATACCGTGGTCAGTTTACAAGAGGGAGGGCAGAAACTGGCATGATCAGCCAGGTATTTTAGGTGTTACAAGGGGCCAAATTACACAGCACAAGCACTGTGTTGTATAACATGCTTTAGGGAACAGGATCCAATTTTTATTTTATTTTTTAGTGTTAACAAACACTTTAAAAGAACAAAAAACCTTAAAGCAGAGTTCCACCCAAAAAATGGAACTTCCGCTTTAAGGGAAGGTGACCTCCTGACATGCCACATTTGGTAATTTTTTTCAGGGGGCGGGGGAACCCTCTCTGGAACCCTCTTTTTAGAGGGTTCCAGCTCTAACTTCCTCCCGGCGCACCTTGGCACCGGAAGGGAGATTACCTCTCCCCTCCTCCCTCTTGGCAATCATCTGGGACACGTCACAGGTCCCAGATAATTGCCCGGCCAGTCACGGCGTGGCGCGTGTCTTGTGCGTGCCCAGTGGGTGCCCAGCTGCGAAGCCACAGCTGGACGCCCACAGTTACAATGCTAGCGCCGCAGAGAGGAGGGGGAGACGAGCGGGGCTTTGTTCCCCTGCATTGCTGGACCCTGGGACAGGTAAGTGCAGAATTTGTAGCTGCTGACTTTTAATTGTTATTTTTTTTTTTTTAAGCGGAACTCCGCTTTAAGGCTTTAGAACCAATTTCAATTCTGCTTTTCCGAATTGACGCCAAGGCATTTTACCAGAACCCGCCAATCTTTGGAGAATAAAAACTCTCCATTCCGCTAATCCCTCTTCAAGTGTTTGAGCCAATTCAATCGTAAACTTAAGAAATTCGCAGTTCCGCGCAAAAGAAATCCTGGGAAAACACCCTGTTATTGTGTTTTCCCTGTCACCCTGTTATTGTGTTTTCCCTGTCACCCTGTTATTGTGTTTTCCCTGTCACCCTGTTATTGTGTTTTCCCTGTCACCCTGTTATTGTGTTTTCCCATACTCATAGATTGCAGTTTATGGCACCGTTTGCCTGATCGTGTCTCATGACTGCACAGTACAAAGATTATGCCCCATATTTGTCTAATAAATGATGAAACAGGTGGAGTGCGGATCCCGGGCTCCGTCCAGCATTACGATTCTGTCCATATTCTGCGTCGTCCCTTCTGACATCCAGTAGAGTAAAGGTCAGACTGACTTCATAATGAGTCACTTTCACGACCCAATTAAGAAATCTGTGAAATAACTCGCTGTAAATAACAGCAGCTGATAGGTGAGCAATGCCGGTGAGGACATCATCTGTATCAACATGGAAAGACGGTTTGCTGTAAGTATTATATCATCGGCGGGCAGCCCTGCGGGGGTTGACATGTGACAGGCGTTCGGTGCAGCTGGCCGCGTGGAAAATAATTATCCCCAGAGAGGAAGTGAGTATGAGTTTGTGATTGCTGGATAGCGTCATCTGCACACAGAGATAAGCACGGACCGCTCATTGATGGCGGTGAGCTAAGGAGAACCGGTCACGATCCAGCATGCTGTGAAGCCTAAAGAGAACCAATCATATTGGGGCTTAAAGGGGAACTGCAGTCTGCTCACATAATTTGTAATAAAAAAATAAAAAATCTTTGCCATTCTGAAGCTTCCCTCCAACCTCTTTGCATATTATTTTATATATACTGTGATTCTGTACTTGCCAAATATGCTGCAGAAATCTCCCTCCACTGAGTCTGGCTGCAGCCATTTTAACTGTGGGCAGCTAAAGCTGCTGCCTGTTCACTTCCTGGATTTACACAGAGGTACGCCTCCAGCTCTGCAGTTCTCATTGGCCCTCTTATGACTCTTCCCCCTTCCCTTCCTGGCATTCTCTCACTCTGGTGAGAGCTGTGTATGATGTCATAAGCCTAGGCTTTTTATCAAACAAGAAACAGGAAGTGGGCTGTATAAGGTATTTACTGGAAGAAAAAAAAAAATGTTTTACTATCCAAAGTTAAAACAACAACAAGGGCTGAAGATTTAATAGATGGAAAGATGAAGGTCTGCTTTAATAAAAGATTCAGAATATTAAATCTTAAAAAATTGTTATGTGCAGGTTTACCTACACTATATAACCAAAAGTATTGGGACACCTGCCTTTACACACGTGAACTTTATAGGCATCCCAGTCTTATGCCTTGTACACACGGTCCGACATTCCGACAACAAAATCCGTCGGATTTTGTTTGAAACTGTTGTTGCATACACACGGTCGGACAAAGTTGGTGAAAAATCTGATCGTTCAGAACGAGGTGACGTTCGTTGCGTACGACGGGACTACGTAGAGGCCAGTAGCCAATATCTTCGTTCTCGTAATTTGATCTGAGCATGTGTGGCACTTTGACCGTCGGAAATCTCAACAAACGATCAGAAAAAGTCGGATCCGACTTTTTTTTTGCAAAATTTTAGTTCCTGCGCTCAAATTTTTTCTGTCGGAATTTCCAACGGAAAAAGTCCGATAGAGCCCACACACGGAAATGATCTTTTCCGTCCGAATTTCCAATTTGCCCTGTACACGCGGTCAGACTTTCCGACGGAAAACATGCGATCGGATTGTGTTGTCGGAAATACCGATCGTGTGTGGGGCTCCATCTGACTTTTCCTGTCAGAATTTCCGAAACACAAACTTTGAGATCTGGATCTAAAATTTTCCGACAACAAAATCCGATTGTTTAAATTCTGATCGTGTGTAGACAATTCTGACGCACAAAGTGCCGCGCATGCTCAGAATAAATTACGAAACAAAAGCTATTGGCTATTGGCCTATTTATAGTCCCATCGTACGTGGTGTACGTCACCTCGTTCTGAACGATTGGATTTTCCGACAACTTTGTTCGACCGTGTGTATGCAAGACAAGTTTGGGCCAAAATCCGCCGGAAAAAATCGTCGGAAAGTCTGACTGTGTGTACAGGGCATTAATCCGTAGGGCTCAATATTGAGTTGGCCCACCCTTTGCAGCTATAACAGCTTCAACTCTTCTGGGAAGGCCGTCCACAAGGTTTAGGAGTGTGTCTATGGGAATGTTTGACTATTTTTTCAGAAGGGCATTTGTGAGGTCAGGCACTGATGTTGGACGAGAAGGCCTGGCTCGCAGTCTTCACTCTAATTTATCCCAAAGGTGTTCTATCGGGTTGAGGTCAGGACTCTGTGCAGGCCAGTCAAGTTCCTCCACCCCAAACTCGCTCATCCATATGGATCCTTATGGACCTTGCTTTGTGCACTGGTCCAAATCATTTGGTGGAGGGGGAATTATGGTGTGGGGTTGTTTTTCAGGGGTTGGGCTTGGCCCTTAGGTTTAGTGAAGGGAACTCTTAAGGCATCAGCATACCAAGACATTTTGGACAATTTCATGCTCCCAACTTTGTGGGAACAGTTTGGGGATGGTCCCTTCCTGTTCCAACATGACTGCTCATGGGGTCGGACTGGGAATAAAAACCAGCCCTGGAAATAATTTCATACCAGCCCCATAACATTTTTATAATATTTTTATACCAGCCCAACAGCATAACGTCATTACTTTCTTCTTCATAAAGGGGAAAACCATGCATTTGAAAGCACATTTGAAGAGTTTATTATATATAGATAAGACAGATATGAAAGTACATAGGGCTTTATATACAGTATATAAGAGAAAATTCCGGTTTAAAGTGGTAAAAGTGTACATGGTACAGGAGATGGTCAGAGCCTGTCCAGACATAGTACAGGAGATGTCAGAGGCTGTGTGGACCTGGTACAGGAGATGGTCAGAGGCTGTGGTCCTGCGGACATGGTACAAGAGATGGTCAGAGGCTATGCGGACCTGGTACAGGAGATATCAGAGGCTGTGCGGACATGGTACAGGAGATATCAGAGGCTGTGGACCTGGTACAGGAGATGGTCAGAGCCTGTCCAGACATAGTACAGGAGATGTCAGAGGCTGTGGTCCTGCGGACATGGTACAAGAGATGGTCAGAGGCTATGCGGACCTGGTACAGGAGATGCTAGAGGCTGCGGACTTGGTACAGGAGATGTGAGAGGTTGTGCGGACATGGTACAAGAGATGACAGAGGCTGCAGACATTATACAGGAGTAGATGTCAGAAGCTGTAGATATGGTAAAGGAGATTCAGAGGCTGTGCGGACATGATAGAGGAGTAGATGTTAGAGGCTGCGGACATGATACAGGAGATGTCAGAGGCTGTGCGGACACCACCACCACCCTGGTGTACCTTTTTCCAGCCTAATGCTTGGCAGGTACTTTGCAGGTGTAAGCCCCATACAAAGGACCCCATTTTGAACCCATGTGTAAAAGGTCTTAGATAAAAACAGTATGTACAGGCAGCCTGTAGTGCTTAGTTCTAGGCAGTGTTACATTAACAGGGCTCCCACTGATTCTGCATTATGGTGAGTTGAACCATTTAATTTTATATTACAATGTATTAATAGAAATAATACGCTTCATCCTGACACCATAACAACCATGGTGCCGTAATGATTGAAGCTCCAATACCAGCCATTTCCCATATAAATTGCCCCCAAAAAAACATATTTTATAGCAGGTGCCCCTCCCGAGACTAGACTCTGGATCCGCCCCTGTAACAGGTTCATAGTAAAGGCAGATTTATAAGCTAAAGAGAACGTAAAATAACATTAGTGGCAGATTTGTAAACTAAGGTGAGATACAATCTGTGTGGATACTCTGACTCAGGAAACAAGAGTACATTGTGTTACTGCAGAACACAGGTAGGCACAACCAGGTCTGTTATAGGTAATCTCATCATGTTTGTGTCCAAAACAAAGGAAGACGATAATTCTACTCACTGTCTGACAATGACCCTTCATGTAATAATGTAAGTTCATGCACAGTGAGTGACGTCATCCCCTGCCAGCCAATGAAGGTAGCTGAAAATCGGTACGCAGGAGAAGATGCTGGCACCGGAAAGGGACCGTTGAAAAGGTGAGTATTAATCCCTTTAACTCTCCTTTAAAGTGGAAGTCACATGCAGGGAAAATTTTAAAAAAACAGCATTTTTTTTTTGCACATGATTGGATGATGGAGGTCAGCAGAGCTTCTACTCTACTCTACTTGATCTAAAGTTCTAAACCATTCCATTGTAGCTCTGGCTGTATGTTGAGGGTCGTTGTCCTGCTGGAAGGTGAACCTCCTCCCCAGTTTCAAGTCTTTTGCAGACTCTAATGCTGCGTACACACGACCAGACTTTTTCGACAGACGAGGTCCGACGGTCTTCCCGACGGTCTTTCTGCGGATTTCCGATGGACTTTCCAAATGAACGGACTTGGCCACACACAATCACACCAAAGTCCGACGGATTTGAGCGTGATGACGTACGACCGGAATAGAATAAGGAAGTTCATAGCCAATAGCTGCCCTTGCGTCGGTTTTTGTCTGTCGGACTAGGATACAGACAAGTGGATTTCTCGATAGGAACTGGGTCCGGCGAAAAATGTTGAACCATATTCTATTTCTAAAGTCCGTCAGTTTTTTGGACAGCAAAGGTCCGATGGAGCCCACACATGATCGATTTGTCTGACGGATTTGTTCCGTCGGACCTTTGCTGTCTAAAAAAGTCAGTTCGTGTGTACGTGGCATAACAGGTTTTCTTCTAAGATTGCCCTCTATCCACCTTCCCATCAACTCTGACCAGCTTCCCTGTCCCTGCAGAAGAAAATCATCCCCACAACATCATGCTGCCACCACCATGTTTCACAGTGGGGATGGTGTTGTCAGGGTGATGTGCAGTGTTAGTTTTCCCCCACACCTAGCGTTTTGCTTTTAGGCCAAAAAGTTAAATTTTGGTCTCATCTGACCAGAGCACCTTCTTCCACATGTTTTCTGTGTCCCCCACATGGCTTCTCACAAACTGCAACTGGGACTTCTTATTGCTTTCTTTCAACAATGTCTTTCTTCTTGCCACTCTTCCATAAAGGGCAGATTTGTGGAGAGCACGACTAATAGTTGTCCTGTGGACAGATTCTCCCCCCTGAGCTGTGGATCTCTGCAGCTCCTCCAGAGTCACCATGGGCCTCTTGGATTCTTCTCTGGTTAATGCTCTCCTTGCCCGGCCTGTCAGTTTAGGTGGACGGCCATGTCTTGGTAGGTTTGCAGTTGTACCATACTCTTTCCATTTTCCGATGATGGATTGAACAGAGCTCCGTGAGATGTTCAAAGCTTGAGATATTTTTGTATAACATAACCCTGCTTTATATGCTTTATCCACAACTTTATCCCTGACCTGTGTAGTGTGTTCCTTGGCCTTTATGGGGCTGTTTGTTCACTAAGACCCCTTTCACACTAAGGCGGTTTTCAGGTGTTTTGCTAGCCTCTAAATAACGCCTGAAAACCACCTCCCATTCATTTCAGTGTGACTTTTCACACTGGGGCGGTGCGCTTAAAATACAGTAGGAAAAGTTCTGCAAACAGCATCTTTGGGGCGGATTGGGAGCGGTGTATTTAGCGCTCCGAAAACACCCTGCCAATTAAAATGAATGGGCAGCGCTTCCAAAGCGCCTGAAAAACATTTGGAAGCGCCACAACACAGGCACTTTTAATCCCTTCTTTGGGGTTAAAAGCAAACCGTTAGTGACTGAAAAGCGCTGCTTAAACAGCGCTAATACAATGCTAAAACAAGCTAAAAAACAAGCGGGGCTACAGCGCTAACGCGGCCGCGGCCCAAGTGTGAAAGGGGTGTAAGGTTCTTTAACCAATTGCCGACCTGCTCACGCAGATATACTGCGGCAGGTCGGCTCTCCTGCGCAAACTGACATACCTATATATCAGTCAGTCAAAGCAGGATAGCGGGTGTCTGCCGGCGGCCCGCAATCGCGGCGAGGAGAGGCAGAACGGAGAAATGTCTATGTAAACAAGGCATTTCCCCATACTACCTAGTGACATGACAGAGATCTACTGTCCCCAGTGATCGGGAACAATAATCTCTGTCATGTTTCAGTAAGCCCCCCTACAGTTAGAACACGCTGAGGGAACACACTTAACCCCTAGCTCGCCCCCTATGGTTAACATCTTCCCTGCCAGTGTCATTTATACCATAATCAGTGCATTTTTATAGCACTGATCAATCTAATAATGTCACTGGTCCTCAAAAAGTGTAATTTGGGGTCAGATTTGTCTGCAGCAATGTCGAAGTCCTGCTAAAAATCACAGATAGCTGCCATTACCAGTAGAAACTATAAAAAAAATAGAGGTCTCTAAATCTTTCCCATGGTTTGCAGACTTTTGCGCAAACCAATCAATATATGCCTATTGCGTTTTTGTTTACCAAAAATATGTAGAAGAATATATATCAACCTAAAGTGATGAATAAATTAGTTTTTTTATATATATTTTTTGGACATGTATTATAACAGAAAGTATTTTTTTTTTTTTTTTTTTTTTAATTGTCGGTCTTTTTTTGTTTATAGTGCAAAAAATTAAAACTGTAGAGGTGACAGTACATTGCAGACGGGCGATCAGCAAGTGGTTATTATTATACAGGATTTATATACCGCCAACAGTTTGTACAGCCTTTTTGCAATATGGGAGAAGGTATGATCACAATACAATTCAATACAGAAGGAATAGGAGGGGCTCATGGAGTTTACAATCTAAAGGGAAGGGCAGGAAAAAGTGAAAAAGTTGCCATAATGCTAATTTGTCTCCTTGTTAATCCGACATGATCTTATCTGAGTGTTGTTGCTTAAAGTGGAAGTCTGGGCTAAACCTATCTAAGCTTACATAGTTACATAGTAATGCTGGCCATACATTATATGAATAATCGGCGGAAATTCAGGCATTTAGCCAGTTCGTTCATTTTTCAGCCATTTAATGGGCACAAAATCGATAATCGTTGGGATGTTTTTGAGCCAAAAAAACGAAGGACAAGTTTGGAAATTTTCTGCCGAATGCAAGATAAATTGAAAGGTTAAAGTGGTGTTGCCACCAAAAAATAAAAAATTGTTTAAAATTCTTTTAAAATAAATAAATAAATAAATAATTGGAAGAAATTTTTTTTTTTACTCACCTCTAAATACCTGTTGCTAGGGGGTCCCTCGTAGTCTGCCTTCTTCCTTGCCCGGGCTGGTGACATCACTTTCCCTCGCGTCGCACAGTCATCTGGGACCTGTCACATGTCCCAGGTGACAGTGCGGCGTGTCATGGCGCCCTGCGCCGCTCACGCATGCGCAGTGGGTGTCCGGCTGTGAAGCCACCGCCGGGTGCCCACAGTACGAATGATGGCCCTGCGAGCGGAACGAGGAACGAGGGGGGGCTTCGTTCCCCCGCATTGCTGGACCCTGGGATAGGTAAGTGTCCGATTATTAAACGTCAGCAGATGCAGTATTTGTAGCTGCTGACTTCAAATGTTTTTATTTTTTTTAGGGGCACCCCACTTTAATGTGTTTCCCGTACGACCTTTGTGTACCAGGTATATGTAAAAAAAAAACAAAAAAAAAACAACAAAAAATGCATTCATTTATGTCCACTGAACGATTTATCAGTCATTACATGTTAGCACTATCGTTTGCGCTCGCGGCCGAATGTTTGTTTTTCTAAAAAATGGGTTCGTACGATTTTTTGAATAGTGTATGGCCAGCATTAGTCTTGCTGAAAAAAATACACATATCCATCCAGTTTAACCAATAAATGGGAAAAGAAGAAAAAAAATTAAACATTCCTATATATACTATCCAATACCCACAGTTGATCCAGAGTTAGGCAAAAACCTGCTGCATGTCCCACAGCTCGCCGTCGTCCCCCGCCACCAGGATAGCTTAAGCGTGTGCGGGTCAGACGGCGAGTGGGTGGGGGTCACAGAGGCTACATATGATGGGCACACAGGCTACATATGATGGGCACAGAAGTTACATATAATTGGCATAGGCTACATATGATGGGCACAGAGGTTAGATATGATGGGCACACAGGCTACATATGATGGGCACAAGTTGCATATGATGGGCACAGAGGCTACATATGATGGGCACAGAGGCTACATATGATGGGCACACAGGCTACATATGATGGGCACACAAGTTACATATGATGGGTCACAGAGGCTGTATGTGATGGGCACACAGGCTACATATGATGAGCACACAGGCTACATATGATGGGTCACAGAGGCTGCATATGATGGGCACAAGCTGCATATGATGGGCACAGAGGCTACATATGATGGGCACAGAAGCTACATATAATGGACACAGAGGCTACATATAATTGGCATAGGCTACATATGATGGGCACACTGGCTACATATGATGGGCACAAGTTGCATATGATGGTCACAGAGGCTACATAAGATGGACCACGGAGGCTACATATGATGGGCACACAGGCTATATATAATGGGTCACAGAGGCTACATATGATGGGCACACAGGCTACATATGATGGGTCACAGAGGCTGCATGTGATGATCGCAGAGGCTGCATGTGATGATCACACAGGCTACATATGATGGGGACACAGGCTACATATAATGGGTCACAGAGGCTACATATGATGGGCACAAGTTGCATATGATGGGCACAGAGGCTACATATGATGGGCACACAGGCTACATATGATGGGCACAAGTGGCATATGATGGGCACAGAGGCTACATATGATGGACACAGAGGCTACATATGATGGGCACACAGGCTACATATGATGGGCACCCAGGCTACATATAATGGGTCACAGAGGCTACATATGATGGGCACAAGTTGCATATGATGGGCACAGAGGCTACATATGATGGGCACAAGTTGCATATGATGGGCACAGAGGCTACATATGATGGGCACACAGGCTACATATGATGGGCACAAGTGGCATATGATGGGCACAGAGGCTACATATGATGGGCACACAGGCTACATATGATGGGCACCCAGGCTACATATAATGGGTCACAGAGGCTACATATGATGGGCACAAGTTGCATATGATGGGCACAGAGGCTACATATGATGGGCACACAGGCTACATATGATGGGCACAAGTGGCATATGATGGGCACAGAGGCTACATATGATGGCCACAGAGGCTACACATGATGGGCACACAGGCTACATATGATGGGCACAAGTTGCATATGATGGGCACACAGGCTACATATGATGGGCACAAGTTGCATATGATGGGCACACAGGCTACATATGATGGGCACAAGTTGCATATGATGAGCACACATGCTACATAAAATTGGCACAGTGGCTGCAATTGATGTTTTTTTCAGTGTTTTACAGAATTTTTCAGTTTGCTCCCCTCCAAAAATGTTAGCACCTGCCGACACTGGTAACAACCATCTATCATCTTTCTGTATCCCTATCTGATTATCTACCTATTTATGTATCAATTATCTATCTGTCTATAGGTCTATCTAAGACCTATTGATCATTCTATCATCTTCCTATATACAGTGCTGTGAAAAATGATCTATTAACTATCAATTATCTTTCTTTCTCATTAATAACCTCCTGGCAGTAATGATGAATGTATTCGGTGCACCTCCCTCTGTAATAATGGGGTGATTGCAGACAATGTATGATTATCACGGTGATCAGTGATGGGGGGAGGGGGGTACGGAAACATCAAAGCCGCTCCTCCGTTCCTCTCCTCCGGCACAATGCTCCGGTACATATGCAGCGCGCACAGCCCAGGGAGCCCGAGGCTGGAGCGCCACCCCCGCCGACGGCCACTTGGTCCGCTCTGTTCAGCGTATTTCGGCATCTCCCATCACAGGAGAGGGGCGCTCCTGTTCACTCCCCCAGACAGCCCCGCCCAGCTGCCAGGGACTCTGCAGGTGAAGTGTGCCCAGGGACAGACCCAGGACAGCCATGCTGGGAGTTGTAGTTCTTGCACAGCTGGGAGACCAATGTACCTGCATGTAGTGTATGGATGTCATAGTATATAGCTGGGTGATGCATATATATATGAGCAGAGCATTATAATAAAAGGTGTAGTGTACACATGGTGCCCCATGTCTGGAGTCACACCTTTCTGTTTTCCATTCACTGCCATTGTCATCGATGCCCTTTAATCGCTTAAGGGCCGCACCACGTACATATACCGCGGCAGGGCGGCCCTTAAACACAAAATCACGTACCCACACATGATTTTTTTTTTCTTTGACTCGGGCACTCACGTGCTGCCGGAGCCCTGCTCCCGCTGTGATTGGACACAGCAGGAGCCAATCAGCGGGATCCTGTCACCAGATCGTTCATTTTACATGACCGCAACATGCATGGGCCCTGCACACCACTGTATAATGATCAGTAAACTGTTCAGATCTGTAAAAATACATTAGAGAAAAATCTGCATCTGATATCCCATGTATGAATGTTTTACATTGTATGCATGTAAAGATTTTTTCCAGAATTTACATGCGTACAGCGCAAATGTACCCTATTGGAGAACAAGAGCCTCCTGCATCCTAGCAAATGAGGACAGTAGGCAGCAATAGCCACCTGCATCCGAGCAATGAAGGGTGCTAAGCAGAAATAGCTGCCTGGGTCTTAGCAACAAACAGGGCCGGTGCTACCATTAGGCAAACTAGGCAGCTGCCTAGGGCGCACTGCTGCCTAGGGCCCCTGGCCACTGGTGTTCCTACTCTCTTCTCTCTGCAGCAAGCAACTAAGTCTCAGCATCAGCAGGCAGCCGTCGCTTTATTCGCACATAGTGTCAGAGGCATAGCGGCGGAGGACTGTGTCTGTGTCCTGACTCCCGAATAAATGGAAGCAAGCAAACATTCATTGATGGGATCTGGTGAGGCTGCATTTGATGGGTGCCGGTAAAGGATGCATTTGATGGGCGCTGGCAAGGCTGCATTTGATGGACACTTCATTAAAAAGGTAGGGTATACATGGGCAGGAAAAGGGGGGGGGTGGAGCCAGGGGGGCAGCAAAATTAGGCACTATCCCTGGCAATAAATGACCCTAAGTAGCAATAGCTGCCTGGGTCTTAACAACGATTGACACTGAGCAGCAACAGCTGCCTGGGTCTTAGCAATGAAGCACACTAAGCAGCATTAGCTGCCTGGGTCTTAGCAACAAATGACACCAAGCAGCAATAGCTACCTGGGTCTTAGCAACGAATGACTCTAAGTAGCAATAGCTGCCTGGGTCTTAGCAATGAAGCACACTGAGCAGCAATAGCAGCCTGGGTCTTAACAACAAAGCACACTAAGCATCAATAGCTGCCTGCATCTTGACAACAAATGACACTAAGCAGCAATAGCTGCCTGCATCTTGACAACAAATGACACTAAGCAGCAATAGCTGCCTGGGTCTTAGCAATGAATGACACTATGAGCCAATAGCTACCTGGGTCTTAACAACGAAGCACACTAAACAGCAGTAGCTGACTGGGTCTTAGCAACAAAATGACACTACGTAGCAACAGCTGCCTGGGTCTTAGCAACGAATGACACTAAGCAGCAATAGTTGACTGGGTCTTAGCAACGAAGGACACTAGGCAGTAATGGCTGCAATATTTGTTTCCTGAGAATGCAAGGTAGCAATAGCAGCCTGCATTCTAGCAACAAAGCACACTAAGCAGCAATGGTTGCCTGCATCCTAACTACTGAGGACTCAAGGTGGCAATACCTTATGTCTGCAACCAATAGGCTTCATTTACTCTAAACATTTGTACATATGCAAATGTTTCTCAAACATTACATGCATATAGCATGCAGGGCACTTTGTATGCATGGTGCAGGTAAGTAGCCCCAAACACACACTGTCTGCATTCGGGGCGGTGCACCTACATGGCTGTCAAATTGGGATGAGCCGCTGTGTTCCTATAGACATGAATGGGCTGCCTGCACACAGCACACTGGTGGCTCCATTCATGGATTGGGGGTTTAAGCGCCAATGTGAATGAAGCCTCAGCCCCCGTGCATGCAACCTTGACTTTGATAGGTCCAAATCGCATGACAAGTCGCACCCTATTGTATGCAATGAAACTGTTAAAATCGGTGCGACTCCGACTTTGCAGTTCCGCACTGATTTGAAAAAAAAAATGTTCCTGCACTTTTTTTTTTTTTGCAATATCAGGTGCGACTTGCATAGACATCTGCGCATGAAATTCGCACAGATGTCAGGCAAGTGTCGCACCTGAAGTCACACTGATCTGCGGCTTTGAAGTCATGTTATTTCAAGTGAAATAGCACAAATTTAAAGTCGCATTCAGGGTGAGCCAGGGCTTAATCTGCAATAAAGGGCATAGATATGAATGGAGCCTGTGGAAAGCTGTTGGCTATTGCACCGTGCAGCCCTGCAGGGGTTAATAAGGGGGGGATTGAAGGCAGAATTACGGCTGCTCACACTGTTGTGGTGTGTAAACTTTTATTTTTTTTTTATTTTAATGCATTGTGTTAAGGTGAATGACGGGCTGTTAATGTGTTAATGCACCTTGGCACACAACAAATGCAGCTGCGCTATTTTTGCTAACGCAGCATGCCACCATGCAAAGCTCATTCACATCTGTGCGTTGTGGTGCGATCATGCATTTTCCTCTGTTGTAAATGTTAGGTGGTGTGCCTTTCATACTAAATAGTGGTGCATAACAATGCACATAACATGCGTTACAAAAACACAGGTTATACTGCATGTTATGGGAAGAAGTGGGATGAGGAGTCTACCTGTAGTCAGGTGACACGCATTACTGCGGGGGGTGTGGGTGGGGTGGCTTAGGTGACTTGGTTTCGTGTAGCAGCCTTTGTAACGTGGGTTTCACTCTGATCAGCAAGACAAAATGCTAATTTAACACCTTAATTAGGAGGTTTACAATCAGGTCCTGTATTTAAAACAACCCCCAGAGTAATCCTATTCCCAGAAATAGAAAGAACACAAGAACAGGTTTTCTTCAATTGTCTAATCCATTCTCAGCCACGTCTCCGACAGAGGTTGGTAGGGGTCTCTCCATTGTGAGCAATTATTGCCTCTTATATATATATATAACTACTGACATCAATGATCTTTTTAGACCATAAAAAATAGAGCTAATCCTTACTGTGTATATATATATATATATATATATATATATATATATATATATATATATATATATATATATATCTATACTTACAGTGCCTTGCGAAAGTATTCGGCCCCCTTGAACTTTTCAACCTTTTGCCACATTTCAGGCTTCGAACATAAAGATATAAAATTTTTATTTTTTGTGAAGAATCACCAACAAGTGGGACACAATTGTGAAGTGGAACGAAATCTATTGTATTTTTGAAACTTTTTTAACTAATAAAAAAATGAAAAGTGGGGCATGCAAAATTATTCGGCCCCCCCTTGCGTTAAAGTGGGGTACCCCCTAAAAAAAAAAAATCGGACACTTACCTGCCCCAGGGTCCAGCGATACGGGGGAACGAACCCCCCCCCCCTCGTTCTCCGCTCCGCTCGCGCCGCCGTCATGCATACTGTGGGCACCCGGCTGTGGCTTCACAGCCGGGCACCCACTGCGCATGCGCGAGCGGCGCAGGGCGCTATGATATGCCGTACAGTCACCTGGGAAACGTGACAGGTCCCAGGTGAATGTGCGGCGCGAGGGGAAGTGATTAGTGATGGCCGAACGGTTCGCCCGGCGGTCGTTTCGCGGCGAATTTCCGACTTTCGCCGTCCGCGGGTTCGAACGCCTTTTTCCGTCGTTCGCCCCGGCGGACTTACGTGTTTAATGTATACAAGAACTTTAACCTTTCGTGACACGTTTATCATGTGTTACAGGACAACCAATTGAGACATGACAGCTCATGGACACTTGGACATTCCCCCTAACCTATAAATACACCCGATCCGGTGGCCATTTTACATTCTTTCTTCTGTCACTGTAGGGAAAGGATCCTGTGTGGAGTAGGGACAGAGAAAACGCTAGCTATTTGGTACACAAAAGTTCTTTTCAGGACTGGTATAGGTGTTAGGTCAGCAGCCTGAGTTTCTTTTGTCAGTTTAGATAAAGGGACAGAGCGCTGTATGCTGCTATTTTAGGGACAGCTCAGCCAGATTAGTCTTTCTTCATCATCATCATCATCATCATCATTAGCTGTTACTATCAGGTCCACAAAAGAGCTGTTCCAGCTAATCGTTCCAGCCTACTCTTTTTTGCCAATTTGTATAGGGACAGGCAGGAAGCAGTGTGTCAGGCAGTGAGGATAATTTTAAAGACTTGCTGTTACTATTAGTTCCACAAAGGTTCTTTTCAGGACTGGTATCAGTGGTACGGTAATAGGCTTGTACACGTATAATATTCTTTCTTCCAAATATAGAAAGAATATTATACTTGACTGCTGCCCTTCTGCTGCAGTCTGCTAATCATTCACAACTCACTTGTTCCACAAAGCTCTTTATCAGGACTGGTAACTTGGTCTGTCTAGGGTGCTACGGTACATAGGCTTGGGTGCGGTACAGTCTGCTGTTCTGTAAGGACCGCTATCGGTCCACAATACATAGGGTTGCCGTGCACTACTGCTGACCGCTGCCCTATACTGCAGCAGTCCTTCAGCGGTATAGGGACTGACGCACAGTCTGCTAAACACTAATACACAACCTGCTTGGTCCACAAAAGTTCTTATAAGGACTGGTAACTTGGTATAGGGTGCTACGGTACATAGGCCTGAGTGCAGTACAGTCTGCTGTTCTGTAAGGACCGCTATCGGTCCACAATACATAGGGTTGCCGTGCACTACTGCTGACCGCTGCCCTATACTGCAGCAGTCCTTCATTGGTATAGGGACTGACGTACAGTCTGCTAATCACTAACACACAACCTGCTTGGTCCACAAAAGTTCTTATAAGGACTGGTAACTTGGTATAGGGTGCTACGGTACATAGGCCTGAGTGCAGTACAGTCTGCTGTTCTGTAAGGACCGCTATCGGTCCACAATAGATAGGGTTGACGTGCACCACTGCTGACCGCTCACCTATACTGCAGCAGTCCTTCAGCGGTATAGGGACTGACGTACAGTCTGCTAATCACTAACACACAACCTGCTTGTTCCACAAAAGTTCTTATAAGGACTGGTAACTTGGTATAGGGTGCTACGGTACATAGGCCTGAGTGCGTTACAGTCTGCTGTTCTGTAAGGACCGCTATCGGTCCACAATACATAGGGTTGCCGTGCACTACTGCTGACCGCTGCCCTATACTGCAGCAGTCCTTCATTGGTATAGGGACTGACGTACAGTCTGCTAATCACTAACACACAACCTGCTTGGTCCACAAAAGTTCTTATAAGGACTGGTAACTTGGTATAGGGTGCTACGGTACATAGGCCTGAGTGCGTTACAGTCTGCTGTTCTGTAAGGACCGCTATCGGTCCACAATACATAGGGTTGCCGTGCACTACTGCTGACCGCTGCCCTATACTGCAGCAGTCCTTCAGCGGTATAGGGACTGACGTACAGTCTGCTAAACACTAATACACAACCTGCTTGGTCCACAAAAGTTCTTATAAGGACTGGTAACTTGGTATAGGGTGCTACGGTACATAGGCTTGAGTGCGGTACAGTCTGCTGTTCTGTAAGGACCGCTATCGGTCCACAATAGATAGGGTTGACGTGCACCACTGCTGACCGCTCACCTATACTGCAGCAGTCCTTCAGCGGTATAGGGACTGACGTACAGTCTGCTAATCACTAACACACAACCTGCTTGTTCCACAAAAGTTCTTATAAGGACTGGTAACTTGGTATAGGGTGCTACGGTACATAGGCCTGAGTGCGTTACAGTCTGCTGTTCTGTAAGGACCGCTATCGGTCCACAATACATAGGGTTGCCGTGCACTACTGCTGACCGCTGCCCTATACTGCAGCAGTCCTTCATTGGTATAGGGACTGACGTACAGTCTGCTAATCACTAACACACAACCTGCTTGGTCCACAAAAGTTCTTATAAGGACTGGTAACTTGGTATAGGGTGCTACGGTACATAGGCCTGAGTGCGTTACAGTCTGCTGTTCTGTAAGGACCGCTATCGGTCCACAATACATAGGGTTGCCGTGCACTACTGCTGACCGCTGCCCTATACTGCAGCAGTCCTTCAGCGGTATAGGGACTGACGTACAGTCTGCTAATCACTAACACACAACCTGCTTGTTCCACAAAAGTTCTTATAAGGACTGGTAACTTGGTATAGGGTGCTACGGTACATAGGCTTGAGTGCGGTACAGTCTGCTGTTCTGTAAGGACCGCTATCGGTCCACAATAGATAGGGTTGACGTGCACCACTGCTGACCGCTGCCCTATACTGCAGCAGTCCTTCAGCGGTATAGGGACTGACGTACAGTCTGCTAAACACTAATACACAACCTGCTTGGTCCACAAAAGTTCTTATAAGGACTGGTAACTTGGTATAGGGTGCTACGGTACATAGGCTTGAGTGCGGTACAGTCTGCTGTTCTGTAAGGACCGCTATCGGTCCACAATAGATAGGGTTGACGTGCACCACTGCTGACCGCTGCCCTATACTGCAGCAGTCCTTCAGCGGTATAGGGACTGACGTACAGTCTGCTAAACACTAATACACAACCTGCTTGGTCCACAAAAGTTCTTATAAGGACTGGTAACTTGGTATAGGGTGCTACGGTACATAGGCTTGAGTGCGGTACAGTCTGCTGTTCTGTAAGGACCGCTATAGGTCCACAATAGATAGGGTTGACGTGCACCACTGCTGACCGCTCACCTATACTGCAGCAGTCCTTCAGCGGTATAGGGACTAAGAGTTTTGTCACAGGGTCATTTAAAAAATGACATGCAGAGGAAGAGGCAGGCCCTTCCGCAGGGGTGGTAGGGGTAGGGCAGGAGCAACAGGCTTGAGCCAAAGTGGGAAGTTGCAGAAGGTGCGTTCAATTACTTTAAAGGATGCACCAGACTTGGTTGAGTGGCTCGCTCAGCCTTACTCTTCTGCACCCTCCTCATCCTCTCGATCTGCACCCTCTTCTTCACTCTCTGCTATGTGCACCCCCAAAGACACTACCACCAACAACACGACCACCACCACCACCACCACATACCTTCCGCTTGAGTCACTGGAATTATTTTCCGATCCATATCAAGAGGACATTTCTGATGCGCAGCCACTCTTGGTATTGGATCAGGAAGAGGAGGTAGCAACAAGCGCTACTCAGCAGTCTGACGCCAGTACCCAGATCAGCCCAAGGAGGAGGTTGGTCCCCGGTGTTGCTGCCTACTCTACTTATAGCGGTGGGGAAGGTGACGTTGATGATGACGTGTCTAGTGATGTCACGTGGGTGCCCACAAGAGAGGAAGAGGAGGGGAGTTCAGAGGGAGATATGGACCAGCAGATAGGGAGGAGAAGCAGCAATGACTTACATTGCACAGCAGGGACAAAGCAGACTGCAAATGTATCAGGAGCGAGTCATCGACCATGTACGGTCACATCTGGCGCTCCCAGGACACCGGCACATGGCTCCGCAGTGTGGGCTTTTTTTAACGTGTCCGCTGCTGACAATAGCGTTGCCATCTGCAATCTTTGCAGTCAACGCGTTAGTCGCGGTAAGCCCAATACTCACCTAGGGACGACCGCCTTAAGAAGGCACATGAGCAGCCATCACCGAGCCCAGTGGGAGCAACGGAACACACAAAGCCACACTGCAGGCTCTCACCGTCCAGCCTCGTCTTCTACTTCTCCTTCTCCTCTCTCCTCACAATTGTCCTCCACTCCACCTTCCATCACGCCAAGCTCACATTTTTCTGCAAAAAGGCAGGCTTCCGTGGGCCTAATGTTTGAGCGTAAAAAAATGATGACGCCGGATAACCCTCTTGCCCAACGGTTGGCGGCTGGCTTGTCAGAACTCATAGCCCGCCAACTACTGCCATATAAACTGGTGGACTCGGAGGCCTTTCGCAAATTTGTGGCCATTGGAACACCACAATGGAAGGTCCCAGGAAGGAAGTATTTCTCAGAGAAGGGCATCCCAGAGCTATATGGCCATGTTCAGCGGCAAGTGAATGTATCTCTGGCACACAGTGTCGGTGCCAAGATACATCTGACCACAGACACGTGGTCTAGCAAACACGGGCAGGGAAGGTATATCAGTTTTACTGCCCACTGGGTGAACCTTCTGACGGCCGTCAAGCATGTAACCCGTGGCACCCGTGTAGATTTGGTTTTACCGCCACGGATTGCATGCAGGCCTGACTCTTCTTCTCCTCCTCCTACTCCATCCTCCTCCCTCTCCTCCTCAGCTGCCTCCTCCTTTTCCGCTGCTAGCGTCTCTTCCACTGCACCGCCCAAGCTCCCCAGAACCTATTCCACATGCCAGGTGAGACGTTGCCATGCCGTGCTGCGTCTGTTGTGCCTGGAAGCAAAGAGCCACACTGGCCCGGCACTCCTTTCAGCTTTGCGTTCACAGGCAGATGAGTGGCTAACACCGCTCAATTTGACAGTTGGTAAAGTGGTGTGTGACAACGGTGCCAATCTGCTTAGCGCATTGAAACAGGGCAAAATCACGCACGTGCCGTGCATGGCACACGTCTTAAACTTGGTCGTGCAGCGATTCCTTGTCAAATACCCTGGGGTCCAGGACATCTTGCGGCAGGCAAGGAAAATCTCGGCCCATTTCAGAAGATCTTACACGGCCATGGCTCGCCTTGCTGACATTCAGCGGCGACACCATCTGCCGGTCAGACGTCTTATTTGCGATTGCCCGACGCGATGGAACTCAACCTTCTATATGCTTGATAGGCTGCTCCAGCAGAAACGTGCAGTTAACGTCTACCTGTATGAACTCTGCGAAAGAAACGGTTCTGGGGAGCTGGGTTTTTTTTCACCGCGCCAGTGGCTGCTCATGCGCGACACATGCAGACTTCTGCGGCCATTTGAGGAGATCACCAAACTGGTCAGTCGCAGCCATGGCGCCATCAGTGACATGGTACCTTATGCCTTCTTTCTGGAGCGTGCATTGCGTCGTGTCATTGATCAGGCTGTGGAGGAGCAGGAGCGGGAAGATGAGGAAGTCGCAATGCTGGATGAATTCCCAGGGGGGGCTACTCTATCTGAGACAAGTCAACAACAGGAGTCTGATGAGGAGTCAGAGGAGGATGGTGCCGGGGCGGATGAGCAGGAGCAAGAAGAGCATGCTTTAAACCTTTCTGGGATCCCTGTTGTGCGAGGATGGGGAGAGGAGAATGAAGAGGACGACATTATCCTGGATGATGAGCAGGAGCCAGGCCACCACACCGCTTCCACTTTAGTGCAAATGGGGGCCTTCATGCTCCAGTGTTTTAATAGGGACCCCCGTATAAAAAGCATGAGGGTCAAGGACCAGTACTGGGTGGCAACGTACTTAGACCCCCGGTACAAACACAAAATGGCGGAAATGTTACCGCCGTCGCAGAGGGCTGTCAGAATGCAGCACTTCCAGGCCTTGCTTCGAGAAATGCTGCATTCTGCTTTTGCGTGCGCTGGCAGAGGAGCAATTCCCACTCCCAGAGAAGGATTTGCGGGTACCAATCCAACAGCGCCTGCAAGAAGAGGCCGGTTTGAAGATGTGTTGGTGACTTCGGATATGAGGTCATTCTTTCAGCCGACCCATCGACAGGTGTCATCCGGATCCAGCATCAGGGAACGCCTAGACCGTCAGGTGTCCGACTACATTGGGTTAACGGCCGATGTGGACGCTCTGAGGAGTGATGAACCCCTAGACTACTGGGTGGGCAGGCTTGACCTCTGGCCAGAGCTTGCCCAATTTGCAATCGAACTGTTGGCTTGCCCCTCATCCAGTGTCCTGTCCGAAAGGACGTTCAGCGCAGCAGGGGGGATTGTGACCGATAAGCGTACTCGCCTAGCTCACCACAGTGTTAACTACCTCACATTTCTAAAAATGAATGAGGCATGGATCTCGGAGGAATTCAACACATGTGATCAGTAGACCATGTATATGTCTATAAACAATTTTTGGAATCAAGCACACAGACCTTCTTAATTCATTTGGCTCACTTCCCTGACCCAAAAAAGCACACCGTACTATATGCCCCTACCCTCCTCTTTGAAGAGGTTGAGCGGTGTCATATTTCTACTGGGGCTGCTTATTATGAGGGGTTCCCACCATCCCTGTGCTGTGCTGACTTCCTCCTGGGTGTTCTTATTATGAGGGGCTCCCACCATCCCTGTGCTGTGCTGACTTCCTCCTGGGGGTTCTTATTATGAGGGGATCACACCATCCCTGTGCTGTGCTGACTTCCTCCTGGGGCTGCTTACGGTGCTGCTGTCAGCGCTGTATGTCACGGAGCTGCTGTCAGCGCTGTATGTCACGGAGCTGCTGTCAGCGCTGTATGTCACGGAGCTGCTGTCAGCGCTGTATGTCACGGAGCTGCTGTCAGCGCTGTATGTCACGGAGCTGCTGTCAGCGCTGTATGTCACGGAGCTGCTGTCAGCGCTGTATGTCACGGAGCTGCTGTCAGCGCTGTATGTCACGGAGCTGCTGTCAGCGCTGTATGTCACGGAGCTGCTGTCAGCGCTGTATGTCACGGAGCTGCTGTCAGCGCTGTATGTCACGGAGCTGCTGTCAGCGCTGTATGTCACGGTGCTGCTGTCAGCGCTGTATGTCACGGAGCTGCTGTCAGCGCTGTATGTCACGGAGCTGCTGTCAGTGCTGTATGTCACGGAGCTGCTGTCAGCGCTGTATGTCACGGAGCTGCTGTCAGCGCTGTATGTCACGGTGCTGCTGTCAGCGCTGTATGTCACGGAGCTGCTGTCAGCGCTGTATGTCACGGAGCTGCTGTCAGCGCTGTATGTCACGGAGCTGCTGTCAGCGCTGTATGTCACGGAGCTGCTGTCAGCGCTGTATGTCACGGAGCTGCTGTCAGCGCTGTATGTCACGGTGCTGATGTCAGTGCTCTGTATTACGGTGCTGCTGTCAGTGCTCTGTATCTCCTGCACCCTCTTGTTTGCCTACCCTGGTCCCTGACCTTCCCTCTCCTCCATTGCCTTCATTAGCTCCATAGTCCTGAATTGTCAGAACAATTTCCCAAATAAAAAAAAAATGCTTGTAGTTATCGATCCCAAATTCACCTCATACATGTATTATGCTATTGTCCAGGTGGTGGGACTACGTGCTACCCCCTAATAATTACCCCGTGGCCGCAAATTCGACCTAAAGGTTTGCGAAATTCGCCTCCCATTGAAGTCAATGGAGCCCGCGGCGAACGGTCGTTTTCGCGAACGTTTGTGTCCGTTCGCGTTTCGCGTTCGCGAAACGTCCCGTCGGAAGTTCGTCCATCACTAGAAGTGATGTCAACAGCCCGGGCAATGAAGAAGGCAGACTATGAGGGACCCCCTAGCAACCGGTATTTAGAGGTGAGTAAAATTTATTTATTTTTTGCCAATTATTTATTTATTTTTTTACGAATTTTAAGCAGCTTTTAATTTTTTTGGTGGCAACACCACGTTAATACTTTGTAGAGCCACCTTTTGCTGCGATTACAGCTGCAAGTCGCTTGGGGTATGTCTCTATCAGTTTTGCACATCGAGAGACTGAAATTCTTGCCCATTCTTCCTTGCAAAACAGCTCGAGCTCAGTGAGGTTGGATGGAGAGCGTTTGTGAACAGCAGTTTTCAGCTCTTTCCACAGATTCTCGATTGGATTCAGGTCTGGACTTTGACTTGGCCATTCTAACACCTGGATACGTTTATTTGTGAACCATTCCTTTGTAGATTTTGCTGTATGTTTGGGATCATTGTCTTGTTGGAAGATAAATCTCCGTCCCAGTTTCAGGTCTTTTGCAGACTCCAACAGGTTTTCATCCAGAATGGTCCTGTATTTGGCTGCATCCATCTTCCCCTCAATTTTAACCATCTTCCCTGTCCCTGCTGAAGAAAAGCAGGCCCAAACCATGATGCTGCCACCACCATGTATGACAGTGGGGATGGTGTGTTGAGGGTGATGAGCTGTGTTGCTTTTACGCCAAACATATCGTTTTGCATTGTGGGCAAAAAGTTGGATTTTGGTTTCATCTGACCAGAGCACCTTCTTCCACATGTTTGGTGTGTCTCCCAGGTGGCTTGTGGCAAACTTTAGACAAGACTTTTTATGGATATCTTTGAGAAATGGCTTTCTTCTTGCCACTCTTCCATAAAGGCCAGATTTGTGCAGTGTACGACTGATTGTTGTCCTATGGACAGACTCTCCCACCTCAGCTGTAGTTCTCTGCAGTTCATCCAGAGTGATCATGGGCCTCTTGGCTGCATCTCTGATCAGTCTTCTCCTTGTCTGAGCTGAAAGTTTAGAGGGACGGCCAGGTCTTGGTAGATTTGCAGTGGTCTGATACTCCTTCCATTTCAAAATGATCGCTTGCACAGTGCTCCTTGGAATGTTTAAAGCTTGGGAAATCTTTTTGTATCCAAATCCGGCTTTAAACTTCTCCATAACAGTATTACGGACCTGCCTGGTGTGTTCCTTGGTCTTCATGATGCTCTCTGCGCTTTCAATAGAACCCTGAGACTATCACAGAGCAGGTGCATTTATACAGAGACTTGATTACACACAGGTGGATTCTATTTATCACCATCAGTCATTTAAGACAACATTGGATCATTCAGAGATCCTCGCTGAACTTCTGGAGTGAGTTTGCTGCACTGAAAGTAAAGGGGCCGAATAATTTTGCACGCACCACTTTTCAGTTTTTTATTTGCTAAAAAAGTTTAAATTATCCAATAGATTTCATTCCACTTCACAATTGTGTCCCACTTGTTGGTGATTCTTCACAAAAAATAAAATTTTTATATCTTTATGTTTGAAGCCTGAAATGTGGCAAAAGGTTGAAAAGTTCAAGGGGGCCGAATACTTTCGCAAGGCACTGTGTATATATATATATATATATATATATATATATATATATATATATAATTTTTTTCGTTTTTTTTGTACTTTTTTTTATATTTTATACTTATATATGTATTGTCATCTAATGCCGCGTACACACGATCAAACAATCCGGTGGAAAAGTCCGGCAAACTCAAGTCCGCCAAACAATCCCCCCGTGTGTAGCCTCCGGCATACTTTTTTGACCCGACAGTACGGCGGACTTAGAATTTCGGTTTGCACAACAATCTGCCCGCCGTACTCGCATTTCGGCAATCCGGCCGTGTGTATGCCAGTCCGCCGTACTTTTGAAATGAGCGGACTTTTCCCGCCCGGAGAAACGTCAGCTCATTTTGAGCGGGTCTCCAGGTAGGCGGGGCCCGCGAAGGAGACGTCGCTGGCCCCGCCGCCTGGTATGGACTTAAAGGGGAACCCCCAACGCCGGTCCCCCCCAAGTCCACAACAGACCCTTGTCCGAGCACGCTACCCGGCCGGCTCGCTCGCCCCCCCCTCCTGTGCCGTACAGGGCCGCGTGCCCTCAACATGGGGGGTGCCTTGGGGAAGGGGGGGGCCGCGCGGCCCCCTCACCCCAAAGCACCTTGTCCCCATGTTGATGAGGACAAGGGCCTCTTCCCGACAACCCTGGCCGTTGGTTGTCGGGGTCTGCGGGCGGGGGGCTTATCGGAATCCGGGAGCCCCCTTTAATAAGGGGGCCCCCGGATACCGGCCCCCCACCCTATGTGAATGAGTATGGGGTACAATGTACCCCTACCCATTCACCTGTAAAATAAAAGTACAAAAAAAACACAACACATGAGATAAAATACTTTATTGCACAGCTCCGGGGGTCTTCCGTCTTCGGGGGTCTTCTCGCCGGACTCCTCCGCTATCTTCTTGTAGCTCTTTTGCTAGCGGAGGAGTCCGGCTTTCTTCCTCGCCACCGGCCTCTTCTCCCGACTTCGGGGGTCTTGTCCCCCTCTTCGGTTCTTCTGCCGGGCCACCGCGCCTTCTTATAGCTCTTTTACAGGCGGTGGCCCGGTCTTCTGTCGCCGCTGCCGCCTTCCGTTCTTCTTCTTCTTCTTATTCTTCTTCTTCTCCAGGAGATGTTGACTCAACGCTCTCTCCGGCCACAATGCCAGGGACGCGCTGCGCGGCCACATATATAGGGACAAGGGGCGGTGTCACATGGCTTTATGTCACATGGGTTGGTCACATGGGTTGATGTCACATGGGGACTGTGACATCGTAAGGGGCGGGGTCACCATGTGACACCAACCCATGTGACATAAAGCCATGTGACACCGCCCCTTGTCCCTATATAAGTGGCCGCGCAGCGCGTCCCTGGCATTGTGGCCGGAGAGAGCGTCGAGTCAACATCTCCTGGAGAAGAAGAAGAAGAAGAAGAACGGAAGGCGGCAGCGGCGACAGAAGACCGGGCCACCGCCTGTAAAAGAGCTATAAGAAGGCGCGGTGGCCCGGCAGAAGAACCGAAGAGGGGGACAAGACCCCCGAAGTCGGGAGAAGAGGCCGGCGGCGGGGAGGAAGAAAGCCGGACTCCTCCGCTAGCAAAAGAGCTACAAGAAGATAGCGGAGGAGTCCGGCGAGAAGACCCCCGGAGCTGTGCAATAAAGTATTTTATCTCGTGTGTTGTGTTTTTTTTTATACTTTTATTTTACAGGTGAATGGGTAGGGGTACACATTCACATAGGGTGGGGGGCCGGTATCCGGGGGCCCCCTTATTAAAGGGGGCTCCCGGATTCCGATAAGCCCCCCGCCCGCAGACCCCGACAACCAACGGCCAGGGTTGTCAGAAAGAGGCCCTTGTCCTCATCAACATGGGGACAAGGTGCTTTGGGGTGGGGGGGCCGCGTGGCCCCCCCTTCCCCAAGGCACCCCCCATGTTGAGGGCACGCGGCCTGGTACGGCTCAGGAGGGGGGGCGCTCGCTCACCCCCCTTTCCTGGCCGGCCGGGTAGCGTGCTCGGACAAGGGTCTGTTGTGGACTTGGGGGGGACCCCCACGCCGATTTTTTTCGGCGTTGGGGGTTCCCCTTTAAGTCCATACCAGGCGGCGGGGCCAGCGACGTCTCCTTCGCGGGCCCCGCCTACCTGGAGACGCGCTCGAAATGAGCGGACTTTCCTCCGCGTGTGTGGGCGAGTCCGTTCATTTCTAAAGTACGCCGTATTAGTCCGCTGAAAAAGTGCCGTGTGTGGGCAAGTAGCCCGTTCGAAAATTCCGACAGACGGTTTGGCGGACGTCCGCCAGACTAAGTACGTCGGACAGACGGCTACGTGTGTACGTGGCTTAAGGGTATTTCATTTATATACAGCTGCTGCATTTTTTTAATCTTTATTTTTTAATTAGATTATAGGTTTTGGATTTTTATCACCCTTTTTTTTTTTTTGTAGCACCCTGATTTTTAGGCAGGGTTACGCCTAAATTTACCTTACAGGTGTAATTACCTTGGCTCATTGTTAAAGTGGTTGTAAACCCTTACAAACCACTTTGACCTACAGGTAAGCCTAGATTAGGGCTTACCTGTAGGTCCAAGAAATATCTCCTAAACCTATACGGTTTAGGAGATACTTACAAAAAGACAGCCACCGCTGTCTACAGAGCATGCGCCGTAGACAGCGGCGCGCAGGCGCACTGGGCAGGCCACAGATCGCGGCGATATGCCGCTCGTGTCGGCTCCCGTGCGCATGCGCGGGAGTGACGTCATCGCTGCTCCGGCGAATCACAGCGTCGGAGCAGCGAGACCCGGAAGTCACTCAGCGGCAGACATAAAGACGGAGGACCGCTTCGGGGGCTTTGTTCTCAGGTAAGTTATTCATAATGAGCTAGTATGCTATGCATACTAGCTCATTATGCTTTTGCCTTGCAGGTTGCTTTTTTTTTTTTTTTTTTTTCAGATGGGTTTACAACCACTTTAAGGCCCGCACACATGATCAACTTTTTGACAACAAACATGCAAATTAGCTATTTTGGAGCAACATCCGACCGTGTGTACGCTCCATCGGACAAACTTTTTCGGTTTTCATCTGACTTTTGTTGGCTGTGCGAACAGACAAACTTTTTGACAACAAAAGTCCGATGGAGCAAAGTCCGAACGTGTGTACAGAAAACCATCGGACTTGTGTACAAAGTACAAACACGCATGCTCAGAACTAATGTAATCTGCATCTGGAGTGCCAAGCTAGGGACCCAGGTCACCCAGCAGAGAGGCGGGGGTGACGCCTGAGGAAGATACTACAGTGAGAGACCGGGAGCTCAGTGGGTTGAAGAACTACGAGAAGTCATTGTAATGGAAGTGACGGAACTGTTACACCTTGTGTTAGAAACTGTTAAAGACTGTTGCCATAGAAGACAGCATTCCTCCACATGCAGATGTGTTGTCTTGCTGGATGCCTTTCCCTGCATGGCTGTCTACCTGTAGAAGTCTCGGAGTCTGCCAATTAACATTGCAACTACCTAAGGGTGTCCTGGCCCTAACCCTCTATCCCAAAGTTCTGTTTAAGAGAAATAAAATCTCTTTGCATTCAAGAAGTGTCTGGCGCCCAATGAATCTAACTTGCCTTACATCCACTATGCCTTTACAACCCACTCTACATGGAAGGATGTCTGCAGTTCTCAGCTCTAAAGGTTCTCATTAGACTAGAGGAGGCCTGGGACCTTGCTACATTTTGTTTTTGTTTTTTTACTCCACTGTTTATTGTTTTTTTTTAGTTTTTACTTTTTGTTTGGATTGCAGTTACCATTAGGCTCGGTTCACACTGTAGTGATGCGGGAACCCTGCGAATCCAATGCGGGTTCCGGAATCGCATGTCTCCCGGGGGCAGTTCACACAGCCCTATGCAAACTGCTGGGAGTGTCAATTAAAAGTTAATGACACCCTCAAATCAGTTTGCACATGGCAGGGTGAACTGCAAATTCAGAAATGATGAGCGAGTTTGGGGTGGAGGAACTTGACTGGCCTGCACAGAATCCTGACCTCAACCCGATAGAATACGTTTGGGATGAATTAGAGCGATGACTGCGAGCCAGACCTTCTCGTCCAACATCAGTGCCTGACCTCACAAATGCACTTCAGGAAGAATGGTCAAACATTCCCATAGACACACTCCTAAACCTTGTGGACAGCCTTCCCAGAAGGGTTGAAGCTGGTATAGCTGCAAAGGGTGGGCCAACTCAATGCTGAACCCTACGGAATAAGACTAGGGTGCCATTAAAGTTCATGTGTGTGTAAAGGCAGGTGTCCCAATACTTTTCACAATATAGTATATATATATATATATATATAGCATTTCCTCCCTATTACATCTGAGCAGCCCATGTGACTACAGAGTCACACATGTGGGGCGTATACACAGTGCTAAATGACAGCCCACTCCCTCCCTCCCTCCTCCATGCCCATTAAAGTGGTTGTAAACCCTTTACAACCAATTTTTGCTACAGGTAAGCCTATAATAAGGCTTACCTGTAGCTACACTGGATATCTTCTAAACATGGTTTAGGAGATATCCCCTGTATTTGCATGTGCCGACGTCATCGGCGCATGCGCACTGAAGCAATGTCAGTATGTGCCATTGCTTCAGTTAGACTGTGCCGTTACCGGCGGCTCCCACGCGCATGCGCAGGAGTGACGTCATCACGGCTCCGACCAATCACTGCGCCGGTGCCTGCGATACCAGGAAGTAACTCCAGGAGCAATGTTGCAGGCCAGAGTGCTGTACGAGGACGGCTGCCGGGACTTCGATCTCAGGTAAGTAATTCATAATGAGCTAGTATGCTATGCATACTAGCTCATTATGTCTTTGTCTTGCATGTTTTTTTTTTTTTCTAGGGTTTACAACCACTTTAATCAGCTAAACACAAAGGGGGCAGGATGCTACATGTAGATTTATGGAGGCTTCACCTCCCTCTTTTACTAAGACACAGGCTGGAGGGGGCGTGACGCAGTCTGTGACTGACAGAAATCTGCCCACACCATGTTATTGACAAAAAAGAATAAAGATTTGATTTCTAATATATATATATATATATATATATATATATATTATATATATATATATAACAATTTAAATATGTTATGGACATCATTTGATAATAATTATTTTTACTCTGCAGTCCAAAGGTTTATTTTTTTTATTTTTATTTTTTTGAATAGGTGACCAATAACAGAGGGCTAGAAGCTCCTCCTGCTTATGTTTCCCTGCAGAAAGGCTGGGAAATATCAGGGTCATGTGACAGCCTAATATCAATTAGGAAAAATATGCTTAGATATATATATATATTTTAACCACTTGCTTACTGGGCACTTAAACCCCCCTCAGTCCCAGACCAATTTTCAGCTTTCAGCGCTGATGCACTTTGAGTGACAATTGCGCGGCCATACAACACTGTACCCAAATGAATTTTTTATAATTTTTTTCCCACAAATAGAGCTTTCTTTTGGTGGTATTTAGTTACAGCTCGGAGTTTTATTTTTTGCTAAACAAACAAAAAAAGATGCAAAAAAAAAAAAAAAAAAAATCATGTTTTAATAGTTTGTTATAAAATTTTGCAAACGGGTCATTTTTCTCCTTCATTGAAGTGCGCTGATTAGGCGGCACTGATAGGCTGCATTGGTGGGCACTGATGGGCTGCATTGGTGGGCACTGATGGGCTGCATTGGTGGGCACTGATAGGCTGCACTGGTGGGCACTGATAGGCATAGTTAAGGCGGCACTAATAGGCACAGATAAGGCGGCACCGATGGGCACAGATAAGGCGGCACTGATGGGCAAAGATGGGCACAGATAAGATGGCACGGATGGGTGGCACGGATAAGTGGCACGGATGGGTGGCACGGATGGGCACTGATAGGTACCACAGATAGATGGGACTGATGGGCACTGATAGGTGGCACTGATAGGTGGCTCTGATAGGTGGCACTGCTGGGCACTGATGGGCGGCACTGCTGGGCACTGATGGGCGGCACTGCTGGGCACTGATGGGCGGCACTGGGGTGCAGCACCTGAGGCAGATTTTGGGTGGCACTGTGGGTGGCACTGCTGGGTGGCACTGTGGGTGGCACTGTGGGCACTGCTGGGTGGCACTGTGGGCACTGCTGGGTGGCACTGTGGGCACTATGGGCACTGCTGGGTGGCACTGACAGGGGGGCACTTACTTTATTTCAGGATGGCACTGCGGGTGGCAGGTGGGCACTGGCAGGGGGCAGGTGTCCTTTTAAATTGCTGGCCGTGATCGGGACTGATGTCCCGAACACGGCCGCCGGCGATCGGCTTTTTTTTTTTCTCCTCGCGCTGTCAGCGCGAGGAGGAATACTAGCCGATTACCGGCTCCGTTTTATCACATGATCAGCTGTCATTGGCTGACAGCTGATCACGTGATAAGGGGTCGGGATCGACCCCTTACACGGATCGGTGATCAGGCGAGTCTCACGGACTCGCCGATCACAGAGCGCGCCGCGCGCCCCTCAGGGGGCGCGCAGGCCGCTCGTAACCGGGACTACGTCAATAGACGTAGTCCCGAAAATGTGGGTCCGCGCTATTGCCGTCATTTTGCAATAGCGCGGATCCCAAGTGGTTAAAATAAAATAATTACAGTGCCACCATCCACATACAGGAATAGAAGGGACAATATAATTAAACAGTGTGAGTTTAGTATCACTTTAATCGCCTGCCGACCAGCCGCCATCATTATACAGCAGCAGGTCAGCGCGATCCCACGAGCCGTCGTCGCTATACGTCGGCTCCTTTAAAAATCCCTGTTCTGGGATAGCTTAAGCGGGATCCTTTAAGGGGTTAACTGTGTTCCTGGAGGGGCGCGCGCACGCGTGCTTCACTTTGGGGGTGCCAATGCTCATGGCCGACAGTCACGATGACTGGCGTCCACGAGCGATCACGGGCACAAGAGGCAGAACAGGGACGTGTGTTTGTGTGTGTATGTGTGTGTGTGTAAACACACAAATCCCTTTTCTGTTCTGTGAGGAGAGACAGATCGTGAGTTCCTAATAGCTAGGAATCACGATCTGTCATCTCCTCTAGTCAGTCCCCTCACCCTACAGTTAGAACACACAGTGAGGGAACACAGTTAACCCCTTGATTGCCCCTAGTGTTAACCCATTCCCTGCCAGTGACATTTATACAGTAATCAATGCATTTTTATAGCACTGATCGCTGTCAATCGTCCCAAAAATGTGTCCGCCATAATGTCGCAGTCCCGATAAAAATCATAAATCGCCGCCATTACTAGTAAAAAACATAAATAATAAAAATGCCATAAATCTATCCCCTATTTTGTAGACGCTATAACTTTTGCGCAAACCAACCAATATACGCTTATTGCGATTTTTATTAGCAAAAATATGTAATAGAATACATATCGGCCTAAACTGAGAAAAAATTTGCTTTTTTTTAAAAAATGGGGATATTTATTATAGCAAAAAGTACAAAATATTGTGTTTTTTTCCCAAAATTGGCGCTCTTTTTTTGTTCATAGCGCAAAAAAAAATGATCAAATGCCACCAAAAGAAAGCTCTATTTGTGGGAAAAAAAGGACGTCAATTTTGTATGGGTGCAACATCACACGACCGCGCAATTGTCAGTTAAAACGTCGCAGTGCCGTATCGCAAAAAATGGTCTGGTCATTGAGCAGCCAAATCTTCCGTGGCTGAAGTGGTTAACCTCTAGAGATCTGCGCTATAGCCGAATGACGGCTACAGTGCGGACCTGCTTTGCCAGGACTACGTCTATTGACGTCGTCCCGTGCACGAGCGGCGCGCTCTGTGATCGGCGAGTCTATGAGATCACTTGCCTGATCACGGATCCGAGCAAGGGGTCGATCCCGACCCCTTACCACGTGATCAGCTGTCAGCCAATGACAGCTGATCATGTGACAAAACAGAGACGGCAATCGGCTATTTTTCTTCCTCGCGCTGACAGCGTGAGGAGAAAAAAAAAGTGCCCCCATCAGTGCCACCCATCAGTGCCACCCATTAGTGCCCACAGTGCCACCTATCAGTGCCCACAGTGTCATCTATCAGTGCCCACAGTACCACCTATCAGTGCCTACAATCTGCCGCAAAAACAGTGCTGCACCTCAGTGCCACATATCAGTGTCGTCTACCAGTGCCCAGCAGTGCCCAGCAGTGCCGTCCATCAGTGCCTAGCAGTGCCGTCCATCAGTGCCCAGCAGTGCCACCTATCAGTGCCACCTATCAGTGCCCATCAGTCCCATCTATCAGTGGTACCCATCAGTGCCCATCCGTGCCACCCATCTGTGCCACCCATCCATGCTGCCCATCTGTGCCATCTTATCTGTGCCCATCTTTGCCCATCAGTGCCGCCTTATCTGTGCCCATCAGTACTGCCTTATCTGTGCCCATCAGTGCCACCTTATCTGTGCCTATTAGTGCCAACTTAACTGTGCCTATCAGTGCCCAACAGTACAGCCTATCAGTGCCCACTAGTGCCGCCTCATCAGCATATTTCAATGATGAGAAAAATTACCTGTTTGCAAAATTTTATAACAAACTATTAAACATGATTTATTTTATTTTTTTGCATCTTTTTTTGTTTGTTTAGCAAAAAATAAAACTCCCAGCTGTAATTAAATACCACCAAAAGAAAGCTCTATTTGTGGGAAAAAAATGATAAAAATTTAATTTGGGTACAGTGTTGTATGACCGCGCAATTGTCATTCAAAGTGCATCAGCGCTGAAAGCTGAAAATTGGTCTGGGCAGGAGGGGGGTTTAAGTGCCCAGTAAGCAAGTGGTTAAAGGAGCATTTCACTGATCACCAGTGTAAGAGGCCACTACACTGACCACCGATGTGAGCGAAAACTACAATTTTTACTGTGCTTGCGCCTGCATTCATCTGCTCACATTTTAAAAATTTGGAAAGTAATGATAAAGTTCAGGTTCACTTTACATTTTACCTTTCAATGAGCTAACAAAGAAAGATGGATACAAACAAATACATTGCAATTAGATACCCATAATGATTCACAAATCATTTACTGGTAGAAAGAACATCATTGGCAGTTTTGTGTGTGATGAAGTGGACTTGTTTTGTTGTATGGTCTGCTTAGTGTTGCTGTGATACATTATTAAAGTGGTTGTAAACCCTTACAACCAACTTTGACCTACAGGTAAGCCTAGATTAAGGCTTACCTGTAGGTCCAAGAAATATCTCCTAAACCTACACGATTTAGGAGATATTTGCCGAAAGAGAGGCACCGCTGTCTACGGCGCATGCGCTTCTCCTGCCGGCCAATCCGTTCGCTTCTCCTACCAATCCAATCCGGTCTTAGGACCAGCTTCCTGTCCTGATTGGCCAGGAGGAGAAGCAAGAAGACAATAGCGAATGTGGATTCGCTAATTTGTGACAACAACATTCGCTGCTGTCTTCCTGCTTCTCCTCCCAGCCAATCAGGACAGGGAGTTGGTGCTTAGCACCCCGAGCCCAACCTTTTTGAAGCCAATTTAAGCCTCAGGCCCTAATCATGTGCTTAAAAAAAAAAATCTATGCAGCCGGCACCCCGCATGGAGATTAGGGGACGGCACATAGAGATTAGAGAAACTAAATACAGGTGCAACATGGTGCAAAGGGTTTCTTTTTGTTGCATTGTCAGCCCATTCATTTGAATATACTGTCTTATTTCCCTCATATTAATTTATCAGCTTCCTGACAATGAACATTTTTAGTTATGGACAACGCTGATCCAGAAGCATATATTGCTCTTGCAAGATCTTGATGAACATTCTTCTGATTTCATATGTCATTTTTTTCTATAAAAAAAGGGATTGTTTATTTTTGGGAGGTCGTGGTTTGTAACACTTCCTGACTTGAAGATGCTGCTGGTGTAAAAACACTTTGGGATAATCCAGAAGCAGCAGAAAGAGTGTGTCTAGAATAAGAACTCTGGAGGGAAAAGCTCCTCGCACTTTCATTCTGGTCCTCATCATTTCATAAAGATTTTTTTAATGTCTTTAGGGCACCTTTGGCATGCCAAGATTGTGTTTTGTCATCCTTGTAGCATTTGGAAAAGAATATTTTTTCTCACAATATTTGCAAATCGCATCTTTGCTCGCATCAGAAATTGCACCGTGGAAATGTTTCGAAACTTTAGATGTTGGTGGTCTTACCGTTTTACTGAGAGAAGGGAAAGAAAAAACTATTTACTGACCTGACTATAGGGAACATTATGCTGTGATGGTGGGGAACATTAATAGGAATCATTTAAAGGTTATAAAGATAAGCTAATTCGTCAGACAAATGAACCCTCCTACCCGTCCATTAAAGAGGTTGTAACCCTAAAACAAAAAATAAAAAAAATAAAGATCCAGTGCATTGTGCTGTATAATCTGTCCCTTTCTACTCTGTAAAAAACTAGGTTGATCCTGCCTGTTCCTGTGTCCCCCATGTAAACTGACCACGGTAATCATGGCTGCTGATCCATGATACCGTGTTCTAGTTTACATGCCTCCATCATCCCACAGTCTCTCCTCTCTCCCCCCTCCCTCCCTGCCTGTCAGCTACTGTGTGTGAGCGATCTCTTCCCCACCCCTCCTCTTCTGTCACTCTTAATAGCTGGCAGTAAAGTCAAAGAAGGATTACTGCCAGCCCCTCTGTTCTACCAAGCTATACTACATACTGTAAATGTTTGTATAAAATTATGCCTCTAAATACCTTATTTCAGATCATTTCTGTTTGGTCACGTGACCTCCAGCCACTCTTCTCCCCTGATCTAAGGGCGACAGTGGTAGGGGCTTGAGCGGACAGCACAGCAGTCACGTGACCTCCCAGCTGACATCAGAGGGGGATCTCAGCCCCTCCTGCTGTAGGCCTTAGATCGGGGGAGGGGAGCGGCTGGAGGTTATAACAATCTGAAATAAGGTATTTGGAGGCATGATTTTATACTAGTGTAAAAAAAATTAACTGTGCTGTGTCCTATAAACCCTGAAACCTGCAACAGCTGTAAGGTGAGATAAACACAAAAATAGACAATAAAATTTGAGAGCTGCGCTCTATAAACAAATCTAGTAAGTGACAAATTGTGACAATAGTGAAAAATATGACAATATGTGAGTCAACACTAAGGGTTGTTGAGTCCCAAGAAATTAGTCAGAAACATGAACAAATATGTCCTTCAAAGTATTGCTGATAGGCAATAGACGAACACCAAGTTTTGGAGTCCTCCTCGTGCAGGTGGCAAATTCACACCAACATGCAAAGTGTATCCCCCACCACATAAAGTGCACGCTTACCAGCTATCACAAGCTGAATCGCTTGGGGCTAATACCCAGCTAGGGCCTTTGTTTCCAGGGATGGCAAGCAGCAACTCCGACCAGAACAGCCTCCAAACAACACTTGTAGGTGTATGGATTCATATTATCACAGAAGCTCAAGAGGATCCAGGGCCCTTGATTCTCATGATCACGATAACCCAAAGAAGGGGAAAAGGCTCCCCATAAGTAAAACCAGTCTAATAATTTATTAAATAAAACGGTATCACTTACATGGAAGTAACTTCATTCAAACCCCAGGACGACATCAGACTTGTGACGAAACGTATCAGCACGAGGACGTCCTGACGCCATCGCGCTGTTCAACGTTACGAAGGAATGGGCGTTCGTATCTTAGCCAGCCAGCTAACTATTCATGCTTGAAATATGTTACTTCCATGTAAGTGATGCTGTTTTATTTAATACATTAGTAGTCTGGTTTTACCTATGGGAAGCCTTCTCCCTTACTTTGGGTTATCGTGATCATGAGAATCAAGGACCATGGATCCTTATGAGCTTCTGTAACAATAAATGTCCATCCGCCTACAAGTGAAGTTTAGAGGCTGTTTTGGTCGGAGTCGCTGCTTGCCATCCCTGGAGACAAAGGCCCTGGCTGGGTATTAGCCCCAAGCAATTCAGCTTGTGATAGCTGGTAAGCGTGCACTTTATGTGGTGACGGATACACTTTGAATGTTGGTGTGAATTTGTTATCTGCATGAGGAGGACTCCAAAACTTGGTGTTCGTCTATTGCCTATCAGCAATACTTCGAAGGACATATCTATTCATATTGCTGACCTATTTCTTGGGACTCAACAACCCTTATGCCGTGTACACACAACCGGACTTTCCGGCAGACTAGGTCCAACGGTCTTCCTGATGGACTTTCGGCGGACATAGGACTGACTTTCTGAATGAACGGACTTGACCACACACAATCACACCAAAGTCCAACGGATTCGAATGTGATGAAGTACAACCGGACTAGAACAAGGAAGTTCATAGTAGCCAATAGCTGCCCTAGCGTCGGTTTTCGTCCGTTGAACTAGCATATAGACAAACAGATTTTTCGACCGGACTCGAGTCCGTCGGAAAGATTTGAAACGTGTTCTAAATCTAAAGTCCATCTGATTTTTTGACAGCAAAGGTCCGATGAAGCCCACACACGGTCAAATTGTCTGTCGGATTCGTGTACACATAATTAGTGTTGACTCAACAACCCTTAGTGTTGACTCACATATTGTCATATTTTTAATTATTGTCACAATCTGTCACTTATTAGAATTGTTTATAGAGCGCAGCTCTCATATGTTATTGTATAATTTTATACAAGCATTTACACTGTGTAGTATGACTTGGTATAACAGAGGGGCTGGCAGTAATCTTTTTTTGACTTTACAACCACTTTATGGCCTGAGAGGACAGAAACTATCATCTACTCTATCCCAACAATCGCCTATCTGTAGAAGGTACAGTTTGCCCAGCTGTAGGCAAACTAAACTGGAGCCTTTCCCCTGCAGTGCCCCCTAGTGGCAGAAATGCATATTTCTTTTGAGAACTGCATTGAGAAGTACAGTGTTACTTGAACTGTATTCCAGGAATCGCTTGTCTTCAGTTGATAGAAGTTGCAATAATTTAAGACTTTACATACAGTCTTAGAAATATTTCATTGAGGTCTTCATGTTATATAGCTGGAATACCATGTCATAAATATATTATTTATCATCGCAAAAGAACTTATTCCACAGTTACTTTTTTTCCAATTTTTCTGGAGAAAAAAAAAAGGCTTTGAAAAAAAAACAACGATTTTTTTCCAAAAGTTTCTGGTATTTTTCCAGGCTTTCCCATCTTTAATCAAGAGTGTGAAATGTTGGGGTTACACTTTAACATAAAGCACGTTAACACAATAAATAAAAAAATGCACGTTGATGCAATGCACTGGAATGCCAAGATCACTATGGACCCTAAAATCTGCTTCCTTCCATCACAAAACTGAGGCACAGCTGCTGGTTAAATCACTTTTTTTTCTTTAATGGAAGCCATCTGAGGATAACTTTGCCTGGTTGGTGATGGCGTGCTCAACTGTTTTATGTAGCTTTTATAAGCTCAGACATTATTATAGGTACTTGGCTATCAATTTGCATTGCAGAAGTGCATCTGTCTTTTATGTGAAGTCTCCTATTTCATAAATGACAATTTTACACGGTGTACCTTCCTCCGTACTATCAGCACACTGACATACAGCCTGAGGACAGAGGTGAGCTCAGGTGACGGAGGTGACAGCGGGACACCGCACAATGTGGGTTCAGGATCGCAGGGTGCTGTAATTATAGGTTGAATGGAACATGGTATGGCCTGATTTGACAGTTGCAAGCATCGTCAGTATTGTGTGGGTGGGTTAAACACTGATTATTCCTAATGTTCTGAAATGCACCTCGAAAGAAAATTTGTTAAACTTGAAAGTTAAAGAATATGTAAACCCAACATTTCATATTCCTGATATGTGCCAGCTGTACCATGTACTTGTATGAGAAACTCTCCCGTTCTCTTTGTATTGCTGCCTTTGTGTGAAATCCCTGGTGTTCCTGCCAGTCCCTCTGCTTTCCTATTAAAAACTGACCACACTATTCAGGAGAGCACAGCGTGGTCAGTTTTCTAGCTATGCTGGGAATTCAGCAGTGGCAGCTGTTGCTCCATTGGTTGGGGGGGGGGCGGCAGACGGACCTGAACATGGACTGTCACTCCAGCAAACCCCCCCCCCCCTCCGTCATCGGGTTTCTTGCCATCTGCTGCCCAAGGGATGCCAGCTTGATGAGGTTGGCGGCACACGGGGGGGTCGATGTTGGAGAGGTATGCATGGTGTGAGTTGACACAGGGGAGATCCATGGAGAAGCTAACAGCACTCAGCATGGAGGGGCCGAAGGATCGGACTTGGCGGCTGGTGGGTTGGTCAGTCAGTCCTCGGAGAATCGTTGTGATAATAGCGAATATTCATTTGCTGTTGTCACACAACTGGGTTTTTTGAAGCCTCTGGCTCTAATCATGTGCTTAAAACCCCCCCAAAAAAAAACATTGTAATCCAATGCGTCAGGCGCCCCACATGTAGATTAGGGGGCTGGACCAATGGATAAGGAAAGGCTTACATTGGATATTGATAGATAAAGTTAGTACACACCTTTAAAAACCACATGAAACTTCTTGCCAAAACAGGAGCAGGAGCTTCTTTTGGGAGACAAATGCGCATAGGGTAGCCCATTGAAGTAAATGGGCTGCCCTATTGCCCTATGCGTGGCATGCAGAAACGCGTGAAAATCAACCACACAAAATCGCAAGTCAAAGTGTGAATGGGGCCTCGGGGCTTTTTGGTCAGCTACGTTGGACACAGCAAATACTATTGATGTCTATGTGCCCAGTTCACACCAAAGTATTGCACTGGTGTCCGGTGGGAAAGAATATAGACATACTTAAAGCCAGTAGCAGCCCATAATGCAGAGCGTAGGGGTTCCCTCAATCTATGCGTCCTGCCCCCTAATCTACATGCGGGGCGCCGGACGCATGGATTTCAATGTTTTTTTTTTTTGTTTTTTGTTTTTTTTAGAAGCATGAGATTAGAGTTAGAGACTTTAATAGGCTTCAAAAAAGGGTGAGCTCGGGGGCGGGGGGGGGGGGGGGGCAGAGGATTCCTCTCCCCCCAAAAAATATACCACCAGCCGCCCATTGCTTAAAGCAGTATTAAACCTAAAACCAAAAATGTAATATATTGCAGCTTAGCAATCATTAGATGTGGTGGTTGCATTCGTTTTCTTAGGCTTTTTACCCTTTGTTTGCACCTGGTGATCTGGCCAGTAACACACCTCTTGTGTTATGCTGGACACAGACGGCCTCAGCAGGAACCGGCTGAGAATCGAACCATGTATGGGCAGGCTGAATGTACCAAGTTGATCGATCAATCAACTTGGGTACAACCATCCTGTCGGATTTCACATGCGATTATTGCCAGCGTCTGTCATAGTCACTAAAAGTAATCACTGTGTTCTCCCTGCAGGGATGGCTTTCCCCACCCCCCCCTGTCGGGAGAACACAATGGGGGTTATTTACTAAAGGAAACTCCACTTTGCACTGCAAGTGCACTTGAAAGTAAAGTCACTTTAGATCCGAGGGGGACATGCAAGGAAAATAAAAAACAGCATTTTAGCTTGCACATGTTTGGATGATAAGATCAGCAGAGCTTCCACTCATTTCAGATCTACCCCTTAGATTTAGAGAGACTGCACTTCCAAGCGCACTTTCAGTGCAAAGTGGATTTTTCATTAGTAAATAACCCCCAATGGCTCTATGGGAGGGATCCCCCCATCAACACTGACTTTGTTGATGGGGAAATCATGTGATTTTCTTTTCTGCATTTCCTGCAGAAAAAAATCTCTCTGTCTATGGCCAGCTTAAAGCCCCGTACACACTATCAGATTGTCTGCTGAGTTTTTCCTTCAGATTTACCAAAACCATATAATATGAGGTCAAACCTTAGGAGTTTCAATGTGTATGCAATCAGGCAGGCCCTTCTACTACATGGTTTTGGTAAATCTGAAGGAAAAACTCAGCAGACAATCTGATAGTGTGTACGGGGCTTTAGAGTGCCCCCACTCTGGATGAAGGAGCACAAGGGGCAACTTTAGACAGCAGCATTGTCAGTCTGGGGGGAGGGGAGTGTTAGATGTACTAGCAGATTTAGATACATTAAAAAAAATTTAAGCCACACTCCAGCTAACATTTTATAAGCAGTTGCAGAAAACAGTATTTTTTCCCCTTTTGGAATAAAGGTTTTGCGTAAGTATATAAAAGCTGATCATTGCAAGTAAATTTAGTAAATGGTTTCTCCCAACCCTCAAACTGCTGAAAACTGCAACTGCTGAAAAACAACAGACTTACTGGCAGGATCACCAGGTGAAAATAAAGGAAAGAAATCCTTAAAAAAAGAAAACAAATGCAGCCATCGCATCTAATGCCCCTTACACACAAGCGGAATTTCCGTTGGAAAAATCTTGGATGGTTTTTCCAACGGAATTCCGCTCAAGCTTGGCTTGCATACACACGGTCACACAAAAGTTCTCTGAACTTTCGACTGTCAAGAACGCGGTGATGTACAACACTACGAAGAGCCGAGAAAATGAAGTTCAATGCTTCTGTGCATGCGCCGAATTGTTTCCGAGAATGCGTAGGAATTTTGCGCTTCGGAACTGGTACAGACGATCGAAATCCGCCCAAAAAATTGAGAACCTGCTCTCAATCTTTTTCTGGCGGGAATTCCACCAGCAAAAGTCTGATGGAGCATACACACGATCGGAATTTCCGACCAAAAGCTCACATCCGACTTTTGCTGGCGGAATTTCCGATCGCGTGTACGGAGCATAAGAATTGGTGATCTGCAATACAATAAATGTTGTGTTTAGATTTATTGCTGCTTTAAAGTGGTTGTAAACCCTTACAACACACTTTGACCTACAGGTAAGCCTAGATTAAGGCTTACCTGTAGGTCCAAGAAATATCTCCTAAACCTACACGGTTTAGGAGATGTTTGCTGAAAGACAGGCACCGCTGTCTATGGCGCATGCGCCGTAGACAGCGGTGCGCAGGCGCACTGAGCGCGCCGCGGTCAACGGCGATATGCCGCGAGTGGCGGCTCCCGTGCGCATGCGCGGGAGTGACGTCATTGCGGCTTCGCCGAATGACAGCGGCGGAGTGGCGAGACCCACCAAGAAGATGGATGCTTCGGACTACAGGGGACAGCGGTGACTTCGCTGGCTCCTGTGTCACGTAAGTGACACATAATGGACTACTATGCGATGCATAGTAATCCATTATGCTTTACCTTTGCAGGGAATCAAAGAGGAAGTAAACCCATGAGGATTCCTCCCGAAAGTACTCCACACCTTCATGTGAGCTCCCTCGCATGGTCTGGAGTGCTTGCAGGCGTGCTCCCGTGATACAGCCGGCGGCTATAGCTGCTCACTGTATCACTCGGCCCCGCCCCCTGGCGTGACGCATCATTTGATTTGATTGACAGCCAATGGCTGTTCTGCTTTCAATCCATCCACTGTAACCAATCCACGGCCAGGCTGAGCGGCGAAGAGGATGTCGGGGGCGAGCGCGACTTTCGAGGGGTCAGGTAAGTAAAACGGGGGGGCTGGTGGGGCCGGTATTGTCGGATGTTTTTTCACCTGAATGCATAGCATGCATTCAGGTGAAAAAACTTCTACCTTTACAACCCCTTTAAATTTATTTTTAGTTTTTTTGCAACTCAGAAAATGTAATTTGAATGCTGAGCATAGAACTGCATCAAAGTAAAAAAAAAAAGGGAAAATAAAGAAATAATTGCTGCGATACAGTTGTAGCGCATGTTCACACTGCACACGATCGTGCTCACGTTATGTGCAATGTAACGCACGGCTGTATGGCGTGAACGTGCCCTCTGGGTCTGTAGATGGCCGGGGGATACACGCAGGATTCACTGGCCGGTTATCTGGTTTGCATTCATGTGTGGGAGAAAGTTTGTCTCCTGTAAAGCTGGGAGGATTCTCACACGGATCATCTGTACTTCCCAGTCCTAAAAAATGTGCAGAGAGGAAAGCTCCAGGGAGGGAAAGGACTCCTGTGTACATTGGGGGGGGAGGGATCCTGAAAATCCTAACGTTCCCAGAATATGATCTCAGGAAGAGCGCGCCATTCCGCCAAGAGTACGAAATGTCAGAATGTGGGCCACGCTCCTTATTAAATTATCAGTTTATTTGACACACATTTCCTGCACTGGGATGAGAAATCCTGGCTGAATGAGAATTCTTACTTTGATTTGCTGGGAATCCTGTCGACAGCAACACGCGGCAGATCAAACGCGGGAACGCAGTGGCATAGATTGCCCGTGAGAATCAGGTTTTCCTATTCCTGTTTCTGGAGGTGATTAGAAAAAATACTGACCAGCTTAACACTTTAAACTTTCTTTATATTTCAGGGCTTGTTCACACTGCAGTAACGTATGGTAAAATGGATGTGTTACTGCAACACGTGGTAGCGTGCCGCCGTGCATGCCTTCGGGTTTGATGGCACCCCGATGCACATCCAGAATGTAGCTGCATTACTTTATTGTGGTGCGCTGTGCTACAGACAGGGTTGCCACCTTTTCTTCAAGCCAAACCCGAACACTTTAGCGGCACGCAACAATTTTTTTTTTTTTTTTACGGGGGAACACTATGGGCTGTGGTATAAAATGGAACTCTGATGTAAGGGGGTCTCTGCTTACCAAAGCCCCCATTTACATCAGAATTCCCACCATTCCCCATTAAATCAGGGTTCCCAAAGCTGCCCTTTACATCAGAGTCCACAGAGCACCCCTTACATCTGAGTCCCCCTTACCTTAGTGTACTCGTTTGCTCAGGGGCAGGACAGAGAAGAGAGGGAGGGCCTATGCACTGGGTGGTTGTGGTACTTGGTTAATGGGGAGCATAGGTGTGTGCAACCCAAGCAACAAGGGGAATCTGCACCGCACTGGGTGAATAGGGTGTGCCCAGGCATGCCTAAGTTGGATGGAGGGTTGCAGTCCCGTCTGAATAATATGTCTGAAACCTGGACATATTATTCAAAACCCAGACAGGTGGCAACCCTAGCTACAGATACAGTGGGGGAAATAAGGATTTGATCCCCTATAGCTTTTGTAAGTTTGCCCACTTAAAAAGAAATGAAGAGTCTATACTTTTTTGTGTATTTTACACAATGATAGAGACAGAATATGATAGAGACAGATGATAGAGACAGAATATCAACCAAAAATCCAGGAAAAAAAAAAACATGTTATAAAATTAAGTTGCAGTTCAGTGAGTAAAATTAGTATTTGATCCCCTACCAACCAACAATAATTCTGGCTCCCACAGACTGGCTACAGTAGGTGCTCATGTGGTACACAGATTAGTCCTGTCAATGTAAGAAGGTGCTCCTACCCGGGACTCTGGACTAGGTTTGGTATCACTACCCTTGCTCATATTATGCCCAGGGGGACTCTCACCCCCTTTCCGGACCTCAAGGAGGCCCATGGCCTTCCCTCCTGGATGCTGTTTCGGTTCCTTCAGCTGAAACATGCCTAGCAGGCCCAATTCCCCGGGAGGGTTCTGGTCGAGCCTCATGGGATAGAGAGGTTTCTCATGTCTCGTGGGGTAGACAGGATTCTCTCTTCCATATATCTACGCCTCACCTGTGAACACCCAGAGGGGAACTCACCCCTATTCCTCGTTTGGAGGGGAGACATCCCTTCCCTCTCGGAGGAGGAGTGGGAATCAGCCCTTCAGAGTTACCTCCCTAGGGTAATCTCTGCAAGGGATAGGTTTATTCAATTAAAATTTTTGCATAGGGCCTACTACACCCCTCAACGCCTGGCCAGGATCTATCCCGCCCAGTCCGAACTTTGCCCTAAGTGCCAACGGGCAGTAGGTACATTCTATCACGTTACTTGGGAATGCTCAGTCATCCAGGATTATTGGCAAAAAATATTGGTAGATATTAACGCAGCCACCGGTCTCGCAGTGTCCATGGATCCGAAGGTGCTTCTCCTTGGAGTCACGGATACTGTGGTGCAGGCTACATATAAGAGTCTCCTACTCTTTTATTTATGTTTCTATGCTAGAAAAGTGCTTTTGCAGATGTGGAAGAATTCTTCTCCCCCTACGGTGTCCCAGTGGCACTCGATGGTGGACTCGGTGCTGCCACTTTATAAGCTCACATATATGGGGAGGAAATGTCCCAAGAAGTTTGGCGCCATCTGGGATCCATGGTTGAGTGCTCGCTCTCTTACTGTTTAATATGTATTACTTTCCCTGTCCCCTGCTTGTGATCATTAGGATTGGAGGTCTGAATTCTGTAACTGACTACGCTTGTATTGAGAACTGTGCATAAGTTGTATTGATAATTTGTTTTGATCAATAAAAACGTTTCTGTTAAAAAAAAAAGAAGGTGCTCCTAACAACAACTCGTTATGTGTATAAAAGACACCTGACCACAGAATCTTTCTTCCATTCAAACCTCACCATCATGGGCAACACCAAAGAGCTGTCAAAGGACATCAGGGACAAGATTGTAGACCTGCACAAGGCTGGAATGGGCTACAAGACCATCAGCAAGAAGCTTGGTGAGAAGGAGACAACGGTTGGAGTAATTATTCGCAAGTGGAAGAAATACAAAATGACCATCACTCGTCCTTGGTCTGGAGCTCCATGCAAGATTTCACCTTATGGGGTGAGGATGATCATGAGAAAAGTGAGGGATCAGCCAAGAACTACACGGGAGGAGCTTGTGAATGATCTCAGGGCAGTTGGGACCACAGTCACCAAACAAACCATTGGTAACCATTGAAATTCTGCTGCGCCCACAAGGTCCGCTTCTCAAGAAGGCACATGTACAGGCCCGTCTGAAGTTTGCCAATGAACATCTAAATGATTTAGAGAAGGATTGGGAGAAAGTGCTGTGGTCAAATGAGACCATAATTTTGCTCTTTTGCAGTAACTCATCTCTCCGTCTTTGGAAGAAGAAAAATGCTGACTATGAACCTAACACCATCATCACTACAGTCAAGCTCGGAGATGGAAAAATTATTTGGGGCTGTTTCTCTGCTAAAGGTACAGGCCGACTTTGCTGCATTGAGGGGCCAATGGACAGGCCATGTATTGTAAAATCTTGGATGTGAACCTTCTTTCCTCAGCCAGAACACTGAAAATGGGTTGTGGCAGTGGTGGAATTACCAGGGTCGCAACAGTCGCAGTTGCGACTGGGCCCTGGAATTCCAACACTGTGGGGGAGGCCCCAGCGGGGTTGCTATCCACAGGGCTGTGAGTGGAGAGCGTGTCTCTCATGTAACAGCAGCACAGAGACACGTTTAATCTCCCCCTCGTCCTCTCTCGCACGGGACACAAAACACACAGCTGATCTGCTCCCCCTTCGGCCCCCCTCCCTCCCCTCCTCTCTCCTGTGTTCTCCGCGGGAAATGTGAGCTTGTTAGCTTCACACCTGAATGCCCGCGGAGAACACAGGAGAGAGGAGGGGAGGGAGGGGTCCCCGAAGGGGGAGCAGATCAGCTGTGTGCTTTGTGTCCCGTGCGAGAGAGGACGAGGGGGAAATTAAACTTCAATCCCGATGTCTCTGTGCTGCTGTTACATGAGAGACACGCTCTCCACTCACAGCTGTGCTGACCCCTCTCCAGTGTGTGTATAGACTCAGGAAGATCCCGCCGCCCATCAACATCATAGAGCTGCTGATCGCTGCCTCCCCCTAGGTGGTGGGGGGGGTACAGATATCTGCTGGGGGCCAAGGTGCACAGCGGAGTCCAGCAAGGTACAGGGAAACCTCTGGAAGGGGGGGTGACTGTTTAGGGACCCTAAAGTAAGGGGGGCTCTCTGGGGACCCTGATGTAAGGGGGGCTCTCTGGGGACCCTAAAGTAAGGGGGGTATCTGGGGACCCTGAAATAAGGGGGCTCTCTGGGGATCCTGAAGCAAGGGGCCCTATGGGAACCCTGATGTCCAGTACCACCACCACCCCCCTCCAGTACCACCGCCACCCCTCCTCCAGTACCACCACCATGCCACCCAACTTCAGTACCACCGCCACCCACCTCCAGTACCACCGCCACCCCTCTCCAGGACCACCATCCCCCTCCAGTACCACCGCCACCCACCTCCAGTACCACCACCACCCCCCCTCCAGTACCACCACCACGCCACCCACCTCCAGTACCACCGCCACCCACCTCCAGTACCACCATCCCCCTCCAGTACCACCGCCACCCCTCTCCAGTACCACCACCCCCCCTTCAGTACCACCACCGCCACCCACCTCCAGTACCACCACCACCCACCTCCAGTACCACCGCCACCCCTCTCCAGGACCACCATCCCCCTCCAGTACCACCGCTACCCCTCTCCAGGACCACCATCCCCCTCCAGTACCACCGCCACCCCCTCCAGTACCACCACCACCACCCACCTCCAGTACCACCACCACCCACCTCCAGTACCACTGCCACCCCTCTCCAGGACCACCATCCCCCTCCAGTACCACCAGCCCCCCTCCAGTAGTACCACCACCACCCCTCTCCAGGACCACCATCCCCCTCCAGTACCGCCACCCCCCTCCAGTACCACCACCGCCACCCACCTCCAGTACCAACGTCACCCACCTCCAGTACCACCACCGCCACCCACCTCCAGTACCACCACTGCACTGGTGACACAGGCTGCACTGGTGACACAGGCTGCACTGGGGACACAGGCTGCACTGGAGACACAGGCTGCACAGAAATGTTTTACTTTGTTGTACAGTGGAAAAAAATATAGTATCAAAATCATGCTTTTCGGGGGGCCCTTCCTGATTTCTTGCACCGGGGCTCTGAGGTTTCTAGTTATGCCTCTGGGTTGTGGATTGGTCTTCCAGCATGACAATGACCCAAAACATACCGCCAAGACAACAAAGGAGTGGCTCAAGAAGAAGCACCTTTAGGTCATGGAGTGGCCTAGCCAGTCTCCAGACTTTAATCCTATACAACATTTATGGAAGGAGCTGAAACTTCGAGTTGCCAAGCGACAGTCAAGAAACCTTAAGGATTTAGAGAAGATCTGAAAAGAAGAGTGGACCAAAATCCCTCCTGAGATGTGTGTAAACCTGGTCTCCAACTACAAGAAACGTCTTAACGCTATAAAGGGAAGAAGCTTCTAACTATGGCAAAATATTAAAGGCACAAAAAACATATGTATATATTTTTTTAAATATAAAGTTTATTACAAAATTCATTAAAAACATCCTTATTTGTAAAAAGTACATGGTTCCATCATACATAAACCTATTGCCTTTTTCTTCACTAATACTGAAGGGCAGTCAGATGGCTCCTGCCCCTGTTAGGGCTTGCTATATCTATGGTCACCCCTGACCAATCTAATGCCTGCATGGAGACTGTATTGTCCATCACACCCAATTACATTCATTCTGCACTCCAAGAACATTGGCTACCATTTTGGTGATATGGGCAACAGACTTCCGTGTTAGGTACTGAAAAAAAGTGACTTATGGAAGGAATATGTAGCCACACATTACTAACTCACCTTTAAAAATGCTAGATGCTCGGCTGTTATGCTCATCCAGCAGCTTTCTTGCTAAGCCACTGATCCATAACAGCTATGCAAATCAGGAGCTCTGACTTTACCATCTGCATACCTGTTTTGAGTCAATGACTTGGAAAGTTGGAAAGCCAATTTCCTGAATGTTAGCAATGGAAGCCACATACCTATCCGATGACAGGTTTTCTCTAAAGGGCCTAATTTTTGTCAATGTTTGGTAGCTATAGCAGTTTGTGTTGCATGCAACATCCATCATGATGTTTTCTTTCACACTCCCATAATGCACTGGGGTGGTCTGGTCACTGTTCTTCTGGTAATTGAAGCATTTTGAGGATCTCTGTCCTCTGTTCTTCTGGGAGAGAGAATTATGAGCCTCCCCTGGTGTGACCGGGTGTACGGAACGTCATTCAGTGGCTTGTGGCGTGAAAAGCGATTAATCCTTCATTGAGTTGAGGTGCGTGTCAGCTGTCATACCAGCTCACTGTTTAATCTCTGGGTGTGATGTGTCCGGGCCCTGTAATTGTTTTCCTTCCATTGAAGTTTAAATTACGTAACTTAATCTGAATTAGTATTGGGCCAGAGCTTGTAGCACCTAAACTGCTATCGGACAGATCTGCACTTAAAATGCACTAGCAAAAGTGTGCATTCATTAAATGGGCTTATTATATTACAGAAGAACACATCAGTGCAGCGAAAGAGAGCCCAAAAGTGAGAAATGCTACAGTGGCTGCGAGCACTGGGGTATGCATCGGTGCACTGGCAGGGAGCTCTGAGACATGCATCAGTGCAGTGGTAGAGAGTTCTCCCAGATAGCAAGCAATTGTGCTGCAAGTTTGAAAATGATTTGCTAAGCTATTGCTAGACTTGTCAGGCTTCACAAGTTTGTTGCACAATTGCATCAAGTCGGCATTGCATGATTCCAAATCAACTTTCTTTGCAAACATTCTGCAAGTCTGCTGTAAGTTCTGCTTCAGTTATGTTGTGCAATAGTCTTCCCACCACAGGGGTCACTGCGGCTGAATTTCCATGCTGTAGACTTGCAGAGCTCTTGCTGTAGACTCACCTCTGCAACTTTACTCTTTCTAGAGACTTGCCACGCAACTTTGCTACAAATTGGAAAGGTGTCAACTAGAATTTGTGCTTCAAGTGCTCTGCAAGAGTACAACTTTCCAGTGAAAATGTGCAGCAAATTAACAAGACTTACAGTTCAACACTGCCACAAATTTGTAGCAAGTTAACCTTGCTATCTTGGCTGAGGCATGCATTGGTGCAGTGGCAACGAGCTCTGGGGCATGCATTGATACAGTGACAGCAAGTTCTGAGGTGTGCATTGGTGCAGTTGCAGCGAGCTCTGAGACATGCATCAGTGTGGTAGCAGAATGCATTGGTGCAGTGGCAGAGAACTCTGATGCATGCATCACTGCTGTGGTAGAGAGCTCTGAGGCATGCATTGGTGCAGCTGCAGCAAGTTCTGTTGCATGCATCAGTGCAGTGGCAGCGAGCTCTGTTGCATGCATCAGTGTAGTGGCAGAGAGCTCTGAGGCGTGCAGCTGTAGCAAGCTCTGAGGCATACATTGGTGCAGTGGCGAGTAAAGTGGGAGCATATAGGAGAGGTGGTGAGAGCAGGAGGTGAGGATGGGGGTCAGGCACGGTGGTAAGAGTAGGGGTTGGTGTGCAGGCGTGGTTCAGGAGTTTAAGGGTGGGGATTGACTGCAGTGGAGAGAGCGTGGTGGGGTTCCTGTGAAATCAAAGTGGTGGTGAGGAGGAAAGGGTTACAAGCATGGTGAAGAGTAGTGCCTACAAAAGGGACTGTCAGCTGTAACTCCAGATTCAGATCTCCGGCTAGCAGCAGAGGTCAGGCAGGAGGCTGGTTGTATGACCTTCCAGACCAAAGATTACAGTGATTGTGTAAGTCACGGCAGAAGCCAGGAGGGGTAGATAATGAGTGGTGTAAGCTGACACGAACAGAAATAAGGAGGCCATGCCCCATTGCAATGCATTGCAGACTCACCTGTTGCATGGACTGCCATGGATGTGCTTCCCACTGGGAATGGCTGTTGTATGGCTGTTGTGTCTGCAAACACTCTTATCCTCAGAACTACAAATCCATGTGTGGGATCAAAATAGGCTCCTCTTCTCTCTTATCCATATAAAGTGGGTAAACACCACTTGACACCACCACACTACACACTATAACCGCCTTGCAGCCAACTTCAGTTTGGGGAAACCAGTACTGAAATAGATGCAAAGGAAAAAGAGGCACCGGTCTCATTCCGGACAACGGCCTGAAGAAGAGGGCATTGCCCTTGAAACGTGTAAGCAGTGCCCCTATGGATGAACACGTATTCTGTGCTGGGACTGGATCTGTTGGATGCACTTTATTGTGTACCTTTTTGAATACACTGCCATTTTTTTTATCTTATCGTAATAAAGAGGTTTTTTTGGTATTGCACGAGGCCGGTATGCCAGCTTCCTATTTCAAAACCAGCTTTTGTGTCCGATCGCAAACAATTCACCAACTAAAAGTAAGCAAGTCAGCGCTCACTGACATCAGATGGTATCTATAAGTGAAGAGATAAATATAAGCAGAACTAGTGCAAATAAAAACAAAAGATGATAATGAATAAAATCCAATGTAGTCCATAAAAAGATAAAAGGGCCAATGGGATGAAACTACAGGTGATGGCTGGACAGAATACACCGGCAGCTCCTTGTAGAGGTTTGGGATTCCCTCAGAAACAGAAATGAAAGGAGAGAGAAGGGCGGCAACATCCAAGATAACACCACCGAAAGACCGTAGATGGACACGCCAGGTAAAAGCAACCGCAAACACAAGCCAGGATCCACCGTGTGGATGGACAGAGGAACGGCGGCGCCACAGGTTCTCATGCACCTCTACGAACTATGGCAAGACAGAACACATGAGCTGCGGAGGGGACGGGCCTCAACGCGTTTCCGAGGGTCCAGACGTTACACAGCTGCCCTCCAGTCCACCCTGTCTACCGTCCTGGGAAATAGCACGTGGAACCACAGCACCTCCACATGCAGCTTGCAAGGTTTTCAGATGTAAGTATATATTTAATAAAGTGTTGTTGTTTTTACCTACACTGACCTGACACCCTTCTCTCTCCTTTCACTTTTGTATGTGTTCTACATTGGAATGGCAAAGCTACCACACATGCATAGCAGAGATACAGTGTAGACAACCCCAACCCCTTACACTGCTCACAGGCCAGCCTGTATGCTCCTCAATTCCCTGCAATCAGCCAAGTGCTAAGGCCCAAAAGTTCACTTTTGCTCCACTGTAGTCCATCACCCATATACCGGCTGCACACCAAAAATATTTAACTCCAGCCAAGGTTTACTTCAGTGACAGCACACTGCCCACTCCCCCAAAGCCATGCTTTGGCAACTACACCATATCTGGTGGTGCTCATCCATATCTGGTGGTGCTCATCCATATCTGGTGGTTCTCATCCATATCTGGTGGTGCTCATCCATATCTGGTGGTGCTCATCCATATCTGGTGGTTCTCATCCATATCTGGTGGTGTTCATCCATATGTAGTGGTTCTCATCCATATCTGGTGGTGCTCATCCATATCTGGTGGTTCTCATCCATATCTGGTGGTGCTCATCCATATCTGCTGGTGACTACACCATATCTGGTGGTGCTCATCCTAACCTATCTACATGTGTTAAAGGGGTTGTAAACCCTTCACTATCACTTTTACCTACAGGTAAGCCTATAATAAGGCTTACCTGTAGGTACCGTGACTATCTACTAAAGTAGATCTAAAGAATCGGCTCGCTCGTGCCGTTTCTTCAGAAGCTGTGCCGTGACCGACAGCACCTGTGTGCATGCGTGAGAGTGAACCTGGAAAGAACTCCAGGAGACATGCTGCTGGTCACAGCGGCGTACGGGGACCGCTGCAACAGCTTCGTTCTAAGGTAAGTATTTCATAGTGAGCTAGTAGGCGATGCCTACTAGCTCATTATGCCTTTGTCTTGCAGTTCAGTTTGTTTGTTTTTTGTTGCTTTTTGAGAGTTTATAACCTCTTTAATGTCCATTAAAATGCCCAGATGTAACACCTCCCTTTCCTGTTCCTCACTAACCCCCGGCAAAAGCTTGCCACCTTTTTCTTCTTCTTTTTTTTTTTTTAAACCTGCAAGGCAAAGTTATATTGTGCTAGTATACATTGCATGCTAGCACATTATGTGAAATTTACCTTAAAACTAAACCCTCCAGCAGCACGCTGTCACCTCTGAAAGGGCTTCCATCTTTACCCGGTCTTCCTTCTGGGTTGGTGGGCTCTGGTCCTTTTATTGGTTGAGCCGCAATGATGTCACTCCCACGCATGCGCGCAGGAGCTGCTCTTTGTGGCTCAGGGCTCTAAAGGGACAGCACGGTATGCCGTTCCTTCAGAGCGCATTCACCGGTGACGTCACTGGTCGGCTTCACAAGTCAATATCTCCTAAATGACGGACATTTAGAAGGTATTTACTGTATCTATAGATAAGCCTTACTATAGACTTATCTATAGGAAAAAAAATGTCCATGGGAGTTTACTCCAACTTTAATAGTGGCTAAGCACACCATTGCCAGAAGTTTATAGACACTTACGGTGGCCTTGCAAGAAGTTAAACAAATATGAATGTGCTGCTTGTCAATGTAAAACTTTCTAGTATCCTAAGTGACTTGCAAAATTCCTTAAAATCTGGCATCCCCAGCTTGGATATATACTGTCTACCTTGAATCTATCTAGCCTCCATTGCTTATAATTACTTTCTTTTTTTCTCTTGTTGTGGACCCTTGGGGGCTATTAGAACTTCTTCTTTCCTGCTACTTGTATTTATAATTACCCCAACCTTGCCCATCCAATCCCTCTTCCTTACCCCTCACCATGGGCCCCTACTATTCCTAGATGATATGTAAGTGAGGCAATGTGGGACATCTCTCAGGGGTACTAAAAGGTTTTGCATAATTTTTAACTACCTGTACTAATGTCTCAAAACCCTGGATACTGCACTTTTCCTTATACGGCTCTGTACGTTCTTGATGGTTTGAGACAGGCCCTGCGGGGACAATTCTGTTAATTTTATATTTTCTTGACAATTCAATAAAATCTTGAAACAAAAAATTAGAATATGTGCACAGGTTAGATAAGCCCTTAAACAGTCGTATTTTCTGTGTTGACCATCGCTACTTTTTTGTTTTTTAGTCCACGGTGGTGTAAAACCTAGAACGAAAAAACCTGTAAGTGTACAGAAAACGTGCGCATGAACACACACAAAAATTGCACTTAAGTTTGTGCTTTAGTGCACCTCCTGAAGTAGGACCTCTTCCCTGACCCCCGTGGTGCAAAGCTCCTGACGGGCACGTAGGTTTACATGGTCTCCCTAGCCAGAAGGCTTGGCAGATCCCGTTCTTCTGGGACAACTGAAGACATCTCCGAATACTAAGTCAGGGGAGCTATCCCAATGAGAGACCCCCCAGAGGCAGGGGAGGAAGGAACCTGATGGCCATACACCCTCCCCCTAGATGTCAGGGTAAGCCCAAGGACTCACAGTGCTGTGATCATGTGTTCTGTTCACACCATGGGGTCCCACACCCAAGTGTTACTTAGAGCACCCCTAGCGTGACGACTCCCAGGGGGCACAGGCACCGCCGACCCTCTGCCTTCCCAGCCCATGGCCAGACAAGGTAGAACATTCAAATCAGGAGGTAATGGGCCCTTCCAGCTTTCCTCAGGGCAATTACTTCTGTGCCCCAACTTCTGCCAGTACTAACCTTCCAAGCCCCCATCATTTCAACTGGTTTGCATAGCCGCCACCCCAACCTTGGTCAGGTCAGGATAGTAGCACAGCGCCCCCACTGGATCATTGCTGAGAACAGATACTACACTTGACCTAAGCCGAAAGGCCAGAAAACGATATCGCTATTTATTTACCTCTCCATCTCCTGCCCTCCTTCTTATAGTATAGAACACTTAAAAAAATGCACTGCAATACATTGCGGAGATCTTACCAACAGAGTTACTGAGAGAGAGAAAGGACTGATGGGTGGTTTAACTCTCCAGCATTCATCAAACACTGAAATATCAGTTTCAGATGGGCCAACTCTGCCTGATAGCTAAGATCAACTGTAGTATCTGTTCTTATAAGTTTCCGAGAACAGAACTCTGGTGCCTCTTGCTGAGGGGGGCAATTCCCAATGTAATGAGGTAGGTAGAGTGGGCTGGGTTCTTCTTCTCCTGGGTTGATTGTGGTCTGTTTTACCAGGATTTTTCCATGGTTGAAGGTAGGGCTCTCCTTAAATGCTAATACCGTTCTGGCAGATATGGCTTCTGCATTTTTCTGGCCAGGCACAGCTGGGAGCACAAGGGGCTCCCAGTGATGTGCCCCCTGGGGGTGGTGTCCCAGGGGAGCCAGAAAAACACTATGGGTTTGGGAACCCACTTAGTTTCACAGGCACTACAACACATAATATTGCCTCTTAGCATACGCTTCATGGGGAGGCCCTCTGGCCAGCTCAGATCATTTCTCTTACTGGCCGCAAAGTCTACCTTGTGTAATGCACAAAGCACTTGCACAGCATGTGTTTTATTGCACAGGGACAGAGGATTCAGGTTTGTCAGGGTCTGCTTTTATTTTGGTGAGAGGATCTGTGGCCCTTGGGTTCTTCTCCTCTTCCCAACCAGGGGTCTCTCTTCAGGAAAGCCCTCACTAAGTATTTGGAGGACCAGCTGAACGACCACAACATACAGGGATATACATTGTAATACTGACATATAATCACTCACATAGGTTGGACTTGATGGACTTGTGTCTTTTTTCAACCTCACCTACTATGTAATTATGTAGCTTAGGCACCCACAGGTCCCTAAGAGATGGGATCCCCCTGGCTTCGACCCAGGTAGGCCATAGATTGACTTGACCCTGTCAGGAGCTTGTACTCCAGAAGTTCAGGGATTGAGGCCCTTCCTTTTTGGAAGTTGGTCCTATTCTATACCCTTGTGCATTTTTTGTGTGCAGTGATTTCTCCATTTACTTTTTTTTTTTTTACTAAGCACTGCACCACGAAGCTCTAAAAAAATGTTTAAAAAAAACTATAATTAAAACTTTTTAATATTTGCAAAATGTTCTGTTCTACATTACCTTTAAGGTATCAATTTGTAGAGAGATGGGTGTGTCACCAATTACTTCTTGCACCACATCCTCTATATTTATAAAAAATGCAAAGAATTATTTGGGGATTTTTAAGGGTGCTAATATATAGTTTATGCAACAATTGTATTAAAATCCATTATTTATTTGTAAACATGATTAAAAGAGTGTATAACAAAAGATACAAAAAAAAATAAAAAATACATAATTGGTCAATATGGTAACGTTTGGAAAATCACCTCATACAGTTCATGTTTGGCATGGTTGGTAAGGTTCCGACATGTTTCACCCCATTGGGCTTCTTCAAGTGATATATTTGTCTGTTGCAAGTTATGCCATTCTATCAAATAAACATATAACATAAATATGCATAAAAATATCACCATTGTAAAATATTTTGGACATATTCACTTACATGCTTACCCTAGATAATCTATTGCTCCAAGAAAAAAAGACCTTCAAAGTAATTTACCCTCATTAGACCTAGCCAAAACGTTTTAGTTTTTTCAGCGTTTTTCAGGCGTTTTTCAGGTGCTTTACCGTAAAAGAAACACCTGTAAAGCGTTTGAAAGAAGCCTCATCTGCAATCCCAATGTGAAAGCCCAAGTGCTTTCACACTGAGATCCCTTTCACACTGGGGCATTTTTCAGGCGCTTTAGCTTTAAAAAAAAGCGCCTGTAAAGCGCCTGAAAGAAGCTGCAACTGCAATCCCAATGTAAAAGCCCGAGTGCTTTCACACTGAGGCGCTGCGCTGGCAGGGCGTCAAAAAAAGTCCTGCAAGCAGCTTCTTTGCAGCACTTTTGAAGCAGTGAATACAATGCTCCTAAAGCACCCCTTCCCATTGAAATCAATGGGAAGTGCCTGCAAAACACCTGAAAAGCGACTGAAAAGCGCTTTTGGCAGCAGCGCTTTGTGAGCGCTTTTAACCCTTTATTTGGCCACTAGCAGGGGTTAAAAGCGCCCCAATAGCACTCGAAAAACGCTGGTAAAGAGCTGCTAGTTTAAGCGGCGCTTTACGAGCTTTTTCGGGCGCTGACATTGTGAAAGGGCTCTTAAAGCACTTGGGCTTTCACATTGGGATTGCAGATGAGGCTTCTTTCAAGCGCTTTACAGGTGCTTTTTTAAACGCTAAAGCGCCTGAAAAACGCCATAGTGTGAAAGGGGTCTAATTGTTTATTTTTTCCCTTTCCCCTTTTTTCCTCTTTTTGTAGCTTGGTCTAGATACATCTCCTATGATCCCACTGCCGCTCTATTACTAGATCTAATGAGGGCAAAAGACTTTGAAGGTTTTTATTTCTTGAAGCCATAGATTATCTGGGGGTAAGCATTTTCTTTAACCACTTCAGCTCCGGAAGGATTTACCCCCTTCCCGACCAGGCCATTTTTTTCAAATACAGCACTGCGTCGCTTTAACTGACAATTGCGCAGTCATGCGACGCTGTACCCAAAAAAAATAAAATTATGTCCTTTTTTTCTCACGAATAGAACTTTCTTTTGGTGCCATTTCATCACCTGTGCGGCTTTTATTTTTTGCGCTATAAACAAAAAAACAGCAACAATTTTGAAAAATAAACCTTTTACTTTCTGCTATAAAATATTTCCCCCCAAAAAATGTAAAAAAACAAATATATTAATCAGTTTAGGCCGATATGTATTCTGCTACATATTTTTGGTAAAAAAAAAAAAAAAAATTGCGACAAGCGTATATTAATTGGTTTGCGCAAAAGTTATTGCGTTATGGCATTTATATATATATATATATATATATATATATATATATATATAATTTTTTTTTTGTAGTAATGGTGGTGATCAGTGATTTTTAGCGGGACTGTGACATTGCGGCAGACAGATCGGACACCTAACTTCTATTTTTGACACTTTTTTGGGAACCAGTGACATTATTATTTATTATTAATTATTGATTACTAGCAATCAGTGCTAAAAATATGAACTCTTATTGTACTAATGACACTGGCAGTTAGGGGTTAATATCAGGGGCGATCAAGGGGTTCAATGTGTTCCCTCACTGTGTGTTCTAATTGTACGGGGGATGGGCTGCCTGGGGAAACACACAGATCTATCTTCCTTCTTAGCAGAAAGACAGGATCTGGTTGATCTCCCCTGTCAGAATGGAGATTTACCTTGTTTACACAGGCAGATCCCTGTTCTGTCACTGCGGGGAACGATCGTGGGTGGCCGGCGGACATCGAGTCCACCAGACCCGCTGATTGGCTTCCCCCGCTGGTCAATGGGAGTGCGCGCCCACAAAACGAGCCACCTTGCCGCGGTATAATGCCAACGGCTGGTCGGGAAGTGGTTTTAAAGGTAGCAAACACATTAAAGCGTGTGCCTCAGTAAAGAGATTTACCCCCTATTTGTCTTGATGGCCTTGTCACCTGGACTAAAAGAGATAAAATCCAAGATTTTGGGTTGTCACCTGAACAAGAATAGGAGGGAAATCTTCAATTTGGGGACACTTGTTACAGCAACAACTGTCTAATGCCCCATACACACGGTCAGAAATTCCGTCAACAAATTCCCCGGATTTTTTCTGATGGATTTTGGCCCAAGCTTGTCTTGCTTACACACGATCCCACAAGGTTGTCGGAAAATCCGATCGTTCAGAACGCGGTGACGTACAACACGTACGACGGGACTATAAACGGGCCAGTAGCCAATAGCTTTCATCTCGTAATTTATTCTCAGCATGCGTGGCACTTTGTCTGTCGGAATTGTCTACACGTGATCAGAATTTAAACGATCTGATTTCGTTGTCGGAAATTTTTTTAGATCCTGCTCTCAAACTTTGTGTGTCGGAAATTCCGACGGAAAAAGTCAGATGGAGCCCACACACGATCGGATTTTCCGACAACAGGATCCGATCGCCAGGGCTGATGCAAGAATTTTTGACACCCTAGGCGAAACCTAATTTTACCGCCCCCCACTGGCTTCACTCCCTTTGCCCTGCCCATGTGACAGGAGGTGGTGCTATACAGAAAGCATTGGCTTTGCTTGCTCTAGCGCTGGCTCCAGTGCTGCGCTGCACCTCTAATTACACTACTGCTCAGCAGCTGCCTGAGACTGAGTTAGTTACATGCTGCAGCCTGCAGAGCATGCAGAGGGAAACCAGCAGCCAGGGGCGCCCCTAGGTAGCAGTGCTCCCTAGGCGGCTGCCTAGTTTGCCTAGTGGTAGCACCGGCCCTGCCGATCGCACATTTTCCTTCTGAAAGCCCGACTGTGTGTATGGGGCATAAGAGGGGCAAATTTCTCACTTCCTGTTGTGTCTACAGGGCAGGAAGTAAACAGATGACAAGACAAAAAAAACAAGTGGTGTTAGCCATTTTCTTTTTCATCCAAATTGAAAAAAAAGGAAAGTTTTGGCTTAAGATAGATTTTAATTATTGGAATTTTCCATCACAGTCCGTAGTCTTATTTTCTCTTGGCCATTGTTAGGCTCTTGTTTTGCCCTTGCAAAATATCCGAGCACCAGGTTGGCAGATGCAGAACCTGTCTATAAGCAAATCATTCCAGACTTGGATGACATAATAATAACAACAATGATAACTTTGATTCTCCAATCCCGTACAGAAAGTTCAAGAGCGGGAGGAAATAACACAGCCGGTTGGTAAATTCCACTTAACTGCCAAACTGCTGCAGGGGAACAAGATTGCAAAAGATGCGTTCCAATCCTGCTCAAGGCTACACCGGAGATTTTGAACACTTGTTGTCTCCATTAGAGTTACATAGGAGAATTTAATGTAATAGGAAAAAAAAAATAATAATAAAAGTTTTTCAATATGCTTACAGTATAGAGGTAAGTATGACAGGACTAAGAAATAATTCTCAATCTTAGTTCCGTCTACGCCATGTAGAATCTGCAGCATTAAAGTTTATCTAAACCCAGAAAAAAACATTTTTTCCGACTTACTGGTCTTCGAATGTGCTGGTTGCATTTGTTTTCTTTTTCTCAGGCTTGCTTCTCTTTAATTTTACCTATAGTTACACTGTTAGTCAGATTGAAAAAAAGACACAAGTCCAACCAGCAGAAAAAAACTAATGCAATTGAAAATCTATATATACAGAACTAGGGTTGCACTGATACCAGTATCGGTATCGTTATCGGTGCCATTAGCAAATATTTGCACGGGCATCGGTACCCGTGCAAATGCACCGAAAATCTGAAACCGATACTTTCAGGCTCAGTTCTTTGAGCTGTCAGTTGGTCTCCCCCACTGACAGCTGAAATGTAAAAAAAACAAAAAACAAAAAAAAAAACAGCAATTATCGATTCTCAAGGACCGGGGCTGCCGCGTCCTTAACAGCCGATGACTCATTCAGCTGTCAGCGGGATTCCCCTGTTGACAGCTGAAGTGTTAAAGAAGTCAGGTAATTGGAGCTGTAAAAAAAAAAAAGAAAAAAAAAGAAAAAAGCAGGCAAACGATGTTTATCAACGGGATGAACTTCAATCTGCAGATGAAATCAGTTTAAAGCAACCTGTCTTGTAAAATATTTTTTTTTTGTGTGCGTTATTAAATGTTCCTCTGTTTAACCCCTTATTAATCATGTATTAATCACATTGGTGATCAGTGAGAAGAATGCTCCTTACGTTGTTGGTCAGTGGGAAGAATGGTCCTTATGTTGGTGGTCACTGGGAGGAATGGTCCTTAAGTGGTTGGTCAGTGGGAAGAATGTTCCTTACATTGTTGGTCAGTGGGAGGAATGCCCCTTACATTGGTGATCAGTGGGAGGAATGCCCCTTACATTGGTGATCAGTGGGAGGAATACCCCTTACATTGTTGGTCAGTGGGAAGAATGGCCCTTGCATTGGTGGTCAGTGGGAAGAATGCTCCTTACATTTGTTGGTTAGTGGGAAGAATGGTCCTTACATTGTTGGTCAGTGGGAAGAATGGCCCTTTTTTTCTTCGTCAGTGGGAAGACTGGTCCTTACTAGACTTGTGCACAACGGAAAATTTTGTTTAGTTTCGGTTCGTTGTCATTCGTAAAATACATAATTTTGTTCTGTTATATTCGTTATGTTACGTTAATATGTTTTCGGATAATTCGTTATTATTCGTAGAGTGTCGATATTCGTTATACTGAATCTCGAATCACGTCGAATTCATTCGTTATATGCGCTATAATTTCGTTCGTATTTGTTGAAATGCTATATTTATGTATGTATATACATTTGTGATAATGATTCGTTGTTTGGAAAGTCGTTTGTTTATTGAATCTTTTAACACACACAATGACAACGTCTCTTCTCCTCGGCTCAAATACAATACAACACCCTTCTCACTCAGTTCTCAGGAATGCACTTTGCCAGTAATCCAACCTCCATCACATAATTAATCAGCTTATTGGACTATAAAATTTACTTTGAGCTGACCCCTTGTTTCATTAAATCTTTTAAAGAATTACCAAATTATGTCAAATTCATTTGTTATATCCGCTATAATTTCTTTCGTATTCGTTGTAATTCGTTATTTTTTTATTCGGACATTCGGATGCAAAATTCGGCCGAATTTCAATTAGTTACGAAACAAATTGCAAAAGCCTAGTCCTTACATTGTTGGTCAGTGGGAAGAATGGTCCTTACTAGGGATGAGCCGAACACCCCCCGGTTCGGTTCGCACCAGAACTTTTCGAACGGACCCTAAATTCGTACGAACGTTAGAACCCCATTGAAGTCTATGGGACTCGAACGTTCGAAATTAAAAGTGCTAATTTTAACGGCTAATATGCAAGATACTGTCCTAAAAAGGGTTTGGGGACCTGGCTCCTGCCCCAGGGGACATGTGTCAATGCCTAAAATGTTTTTAAAAATGGCCGTTTTGGCGGGAGCACTGATTTTAATGACGATTAAAGTGGAAAAAAAGTGAAATATTCCTTTAAATATGGTGCCTGGGGGGTGTCTGTAGTATGCCTGTGAAGTGCCACGTGTTTCCCGTGTTTAGAACAGTCCCTGCACAAAATGACATTTAACGGAAATAACGTCATTTAAAGCTGCTTGCGGTTTTAATGTTATATCTGGTTCCTGCAATATGGTTGAAAATCATTGAGAAAAATGGCATGGGTAGCCCTCCCTGCCCATTACCAGCCCCTTTGGGTCTTGTACGCATATTAAGGAGAACCCCGTACCCATATTAAAAAAAGGAAATGCGTGTGTATATACTCAGAACAGCAGTATACAGGCGGTGCAAACAAGACAGGGACTGTGTAGGTTTGTTGTGTTAAGTTGAATCTGTTTGTAATTTTCAACTGGTACATTTTTTAAGTGTAGCTCCAGTCAAAAAAACTATTTTTAAGCTTTTTGGAAAACATAGGGAAGGGTTATCACCCCTGTATAATTTGTTTTGTCGTCCATCTTTTTTCATCTCACTTGCTGTTGTCTCCTTCCGTTTGCAAGTAGGAGATGTTTGTAAGTTGGATGTTTGAAAGTAGGGGCCTGCCCTATATGCTCTGCAGAAATGGCGGAACAAGGTGTTGGTTTTGCCACAACATTGTAAGCCCTCAAAGTGACTCTTGGTGGGCGCTGGAGCGCCCTGCTGTGAACGATTATATCAAGAATTGTAATTACATGCCATTGTTGAACAGTGGTAGAAAAATTGACTTTTGGTGGTTGTGGTGCTGGTGCCACAACACTATAAGTCCTCACAGTTACTCTGGGTGGGCACAGGAACGGGCCCTCCTGTGAAATATTATATCAAGAATTGTAATTACATGTCCCTGTTAAACAGGGGTAGAAAAATTGGGCCTTAGGCACTGGTGCTGGTGCCACGACACTGCAACCTCTCCCATATACTCTAGTTTTATTGCAGGAATTAGCCCTGCTGCGAAGCATTGCATCAAAAATTGTAATTAAACGCCCCTGTTAAACAGGGGCAGAAAAATTGGGCCTTAGGCACTGGTGCTGGTGCCACCACACTGCAACCTCTCCCATATACTCTAGTTTTATTGCAGGAATTAGCCCTGCTGCAAAGCATTACATCAAAAATTGTAATTAAACGTCCCTGTTAAACAGGGGCAGAAAAATTGGGCCTTAGGCACTGGTGCTGGTGCCACCACACTGCAACCTCTCCCATATACTCTAGTTTTATTGCAGGAATTAGCCCTGCTGCAAAGCATTGCATCAAAAATTGTAATTAAACGCCCCTGTTAAACAGGGGCAGAAAAATGGGACCTTAGGCACTGGTGCTGGTGCCACCACACTGCAACCTCTCCCATATACTCTATTTTTATTGCAGGAATTAGCCCTGCTGCAAAGCATTGCATCAAAAATTGTAATTAAACGCCCCTGTTAAACAGGGGCAGAAAAATTGGGCTGATGGCATCACCCAGAGCCAGAAATGTTCTTCCAAGATATCAGCGGAGGAGGAAAAGGATAGACAATCAACATAACAGGACAGTCACTCAGCATCAGCATAGGCAGTCTTGAAGGGATGTGATATTTCAAAAAAAATTATTCGGTTACATCAGCTTCAGGTGCTTGGTAGCTGTGGGTGATCCAAGACTGATTCATCTTGATGAAGGTCAGTCGATCAGCTGATTCGGTGGACAGGCGCACCCTGTGATCGGTAACAAAGCCACCAGCAGCACTGAAGGTGCGTTCCGAAAGAACGCTGGATGCAGGACAGACCAGTAGCTCAATTGCATACTGTGCAAGCTCTGGCCAGTGATCCATCCTCAAGACCCAGTAAGCCAGAGGATTTTCGGTTGGAAAGGTGTCCAAGTCTGACCTTGCCCCTAGGTATTCCTGCACCATGTAAATCAGACGCTGGCGATGATTGCTGGAACCGATCATACCTTGGGGCTGCGGACTAAAAAATTGTCTGAAAGCATCAGTCAGACGGCCACCTTCTCCACCGCTCCTTCTGACCGATGCCTCAGCAACACGTTGTCCAGGACCAGGAGTTTGTAACCTCCCAGTCTCTGGGAACGCGTTGCACAGACCTTTCTGCAAGGCCCGGAGATGTATCATCCTCTGCTCCCTCTGCGATGGCAAGATAAGGTCGGCAACCTTACCCTTGTACCGTGGATTAAGGAGAGTGGCCAGCCAGTAATGGTCCCTCTCCTTGATCCGAAGAATACAAGGATCCTTCCGCAGGCTTTGCAGGATCAGGGAGGCCATGCAGTGTAGGTTAGCTGAGGCATTCGGTCCAGAGTCCTCTGGGTCACTAAGGACAACATGATCCGCAGCTACCTCCTCCCAGCCACGTACAAGTCCACGTGTTTCTTGGGACTGTAAATCATCCCTACAAGACTGCTGCTGCTGCTGCTGCTGGATGCCAGCCTCCACCTCCATGCTGACACAATCATCCTCCTCCTCCTCTTCCTCCTCCTCATCCTCTTCCTGTGTGATGGGTGGCACAGCAGGAACACTGTCTGGATAAAGGGGGCCTTGAGAGGCAAAGAAGTCCTCCTCTTCCTGCCTCTGTTCTGCCTCAAGTGCCCTGTCCATTATTCCACGCAGCGTATGCTCCAAGAGGTGGACAAGAGGTACAGTGTCACTGATGCATGCACTGTCACTGCTCACCATCCTTGTGGCCTCCTCAAACGGTGACAGGACAGTGCATGCATCCCTGATCATGCCCCACTGGCGTGGTGAGAAAAAACCGAGCTCCCCTGACCCTGTCCTGGTGCCGTAGTCGCACAGGTACTCATTGATGGCCCTCTGCTGCGTGTGCAGCCGCTGCAGCATGGCCAACATTGAGTTCCACCTGGTGGGCATGTCACATATAAGGCGGTTCTTGGGCAGGTTCAACTCCTTTTGGAGCTCAGCCAGCCGAGCACAGGCATTAAATGATCGGCGGAAATGCACACAGACTTTCCTGGCCTGCTTCAGGACATCCTGTAAGCCCGGGTACCTGCCCAAGAACCGCTCCACCACCAGGTTAAGGACGTGAGCTACACAGGGCATATGGGTCAGTTGTCCCTGTCGGAGGGCGGAGAGGAGGTTGGTGCCATTGTCGCAAACCACCATTCCTGGCTTAAGCTGGCATGGCGTCAACCACCTCTCAGCCTGCCCCTGCAGAGCTGACAAAACATCTGCCCCAGTGTGGCTCCTGTCCCCCAAACAAACCAGCGCAAGCACGGCATGGCATCGTTTTGCCTGCGTACTTGCGTAGCCCCTGGAACGCCTACGGAGCACCGCTGGTTCTGAGGAAAGAGCACTGGAAGAGGCCATGGAGGAAGAAGAAGAGGCTGGGGTGGAGGAGAGAGGTGTGTCACAACCAATAGTAGCATTTTGGAGGCGTGGTGGCGGAACAACCTCCAATACTACTGCACCTTGTCCTGCATCCTTCCCAGCTGCCAGGAGAGTGGCCCAATGGGCCGTGAAAGACAGGTAACGTCCCTGTCCATGCCTGCTGGACCATGAGTCAGCGGTAATATGCACCTTACCGCTGACCGCCCTGTCCAGCGAGGCAAGGACATTGCCTTCCACATGCCGGTAGAGAGCTGGAATCGCCTTCTGTAAAAAAAGTGGCGTTTGGGGACCTGCCACTGAGGAACCGCACATTGTACAAACTCATGGAAGGGGGCCGAGTCTACCAACTGAAAAGGCAGCAGTTGAAGTGCTAGCAATTTAGCCAAGCTAGCATTCAACCGCTGGGCATGTGGATGGCTGGGAGTGAACTTCTTTCGCCGGTCCAGCAGCTGGGGCAGGGACATTTGCCTGCTATAATCGGACGTGGGTGTACCGCTAGCAGAGTTCCCGGAAGCACTTGGCTATGACACACCTAATTCTACACCTTCATTCCTCTCAGAGCAGGTTTCAGAGAGGACTGAAGGTCTAGTGGGGTTGGAGATGCCAGCTGATGAGGAGCAAGGAGAGGTCCGCTTTGTTCTTTGGTGTGGGTCTTTGAGGTACGCTTGCCAACGAGCTGCATGGCAGGTCAACATATGTCTGGTCAAGCATGTGGTGCCCAAGCGGCTGATGTTTTGGCCACGCGAGATACGCTTGAGACATATGTTGCAAATGGCAGCGGTGCGATCTGATGCACTCGTCTCAAAAAAGGCCCACACCAAAGAACTTTTAGAATAACGCGCAGAGGCAGCGCTCTGCACAGGCGGAGCTCTGCGGTGTGATTCAATCGGTGTGCTGCCCCTAATCTGGCCCCCGGAGGGCATCCTGCCTCGTTGGACATGTGCTTCCTCCTCCTCCTCCATCTCCTCCTCTCTCCTACCAGGCACCCACGTGGAGTCAGTGCCCTCATCATCCCCTCCCTCTTCATTGCTGTAGCAAACCTGGCAATATGCTGCAGCTTGTGGAACATGACTGCCAGATTGCTGTCCTTCTTGAGCATCCCCTCTCTCTGCATTCACGCTACTGCCTTCCTCTAGCTGAGTGTCATCATCAGAGGCTACAAAACACTGGGCATCCTCCTGGAGCATGTACCCAACACTGTGCTCAAAGAGTTCAGGAGACTCCTCAGGAGGACGTGGTGGGTCTAGGGAAGGAGTCACTGATGATGACATTGAGAGGAGGGAAGACGATGCGTTGGCAGCTGCTTTGCTAGTACCCTGAGACTGGGTGAGAGAGGATGAGGAGGATGAAGAGGGCTTGGTCATCCACTCTACCAAGTCATTGGCATGTTGCGGTTCAACATGTCCAGCTGCCGAAAAGAAGGACAAGCATGTCCCATGGCCACATGCTGATGACAATGCACCGTGTCCACGACCAGCACTGTTGTCTCTAGACACAGAGCCTGCTTGCCCTCTTTTATTGGCTCGCGCCTGTCTGCCTCTCCTTGCTGGCCTTCCAGACATGGTAATGGCCTGAAGGGAGTTGGGTAAAACAGCAGTTGGGTAGTGTATATTGTGCTGGAGGCACACAACACCCACTAACTCCTGCAGATGCCTTTATTATAGAACACCAGAGATAAAGGGGTATACTGTAATGGAGTCACACAACACCCACTAAGCCCTGCAGATGGCTCTATTAGAGAACAGCAATAAAGGGTAGATACAGGTGTATATTGTGCTGGAGGCACAAAACACCCACTAACTCCTGCAGATGCCTTTATTATAGAACACCAGAGATAAAGGGGTATATACAGATGTATACTGTGCTGTGCTGGAGGCACACACAACTTCCAATAACTCCTGCAGATGGCAAGTGGGCTCAAATAGAGAAGAGCTATGTAGGTGGATATAGCGGTGTGTACTGGGTACAGAGCACGCAGACAGCACGCACAAGCTCCTAACACTACTGACTGCAAGCTCTATTATAAAAGATAGATCACTAGCTATATAGGTGAGGTGAATATAGCGGTGTATACTGCGGTCAGGGCACGCAGACAACAACCACTACAGAAGAGCAAGATCGAAAATCGGCCGATAACGATCGGTGTGTACTGTGTTGAAGGTACACAGAACAACCACTAACTGCTTCAGACACCAACACACTACACAAGGCCGCCGCGCTGGCGGCCTTATATAGTGTGGGGCGTGTACTACACAGCCTGAGCTATGATTGGCCACAGGCATCCTGCCTGTGGCCAATCATGGCTCTCCTCGCTGCTGGCGCTGTGATTGGCCAAGCATGCGGGGTCACAGTGCATGCTTGGCCAATCATGAGCCAGCAATGCACTGCGATGACGCAGTGCATTGTGGGCCGTGAGCGCCACACGAATTTGGCGCGAACGGCCCATAACGTTCGGAAGCTCATCCCTAGTCCTTACATTGTTGGTCAGTGGGAAGAATGGTCCTTACATTGTTGGTCAGTGGGAAGAATGGTCCTTACATTGGTGGTCAGTGGGAAGAATGACCCTTACATTGTTGGTCAGTGGGAAGAACGCTCCTTACATTGTTGGTCAGTGGGAAGAATGGTCCTTACATTGTTGTCAGTGGGAAGAATGCTCCTTACATTGGAGGTCAGTGGGAAGAATGACCCTTACATTGGTGGTCAGTGGGAAGAAAGCTCCTTACATTGGAGGTCAGTGGGAAGAAAGCTCCTTACATTGGTGGCCAGTGGGAGGAATGCCCCTTACATTGGTGATCAGAGGGAAGAATGCTCCTTACATTGGTGGTCAGTGGGAAGAATGCTCCTTACATTGGTGGTCAGTGGGAAGAATGCTCCTTACATTGGAGGTCAGTGGGAAGAATGACCCTTACATTGGTGGTCAGTGGGAAGAATGCTCCTTACATTGGAGGTCAGTGGGAAGAATACTCCTTACATTGGTGGTCAGTGGGAGGAATGCCCCTTACATTGGTGATCAGTGGGAAGAATGCTCCTTACATTGGTGGTCAGTGGGAAGAATGCTCCTTACTATGGTGATCAGAGGGAAGAATGCTCCTTACATTGTTGGTCAGTGGGAAGAATGCTCCTTACTATGGTGATCAGAGGGAAGAATGCTCCTTACATTGTTGGTCAGTGGGAAGAATGCTCCTTACTATGATGATCAGTGGGAAGAATGCTTCTTACATTGGTGGTCAGTGGGAAGCAAGCAGCTTGCTATTGGAGGGCACTGGTCAAAGGGGGAGGAGCCAGGAGCACCAGAGAGGGACCCGAGAAGAAGAGGATAAGGGCTGCTCTGTGCAAAACCATTGTATGAGTATAACATGTTTGCTATTTTTTTTTTAAGCCAAACCATTTTAATTTGCGTATTTTTTATTTGCCTGGAGTTCAGATTTAAATGTGATTGCTGTTGATATTAGCATTGTATAAGTATATGTTCGGTTCTGTACATCTACTGCTGTTTTGTAGTCTTACTTCTCGATGATGTCACTTAGACCTACTCAGCTGGTTAGGCTCCGTCTCTCAATCCTGCGCACAAGCAACAGGAACTGTAGAAGTGTTTTTGTGAAGTTGTCAATATACTGTTGCTGTGTACGCGGCACATGTGTATGTGAGTGACACAGATGACGGCTCTGCATTCAGAAGATTGTTTATTAGAGACGGCATCCTGTGTCCGGGAAACTGCCACTGTTTATTCTCCTGAGCAAGAAAACAGCAGCAAAACACGGCGTGTTTCTCCGCATCGATTTAAAGCAAAATAACAGAATCAGTTGAAGCTTCACCGGGTTTCACATTATAAACATCGCAGTGTTATTGTCTGCCGTCTGCGACGGATTCAGCTGTTGAGCTGACAGATTTGTGAATCCAGCCAATCAGGGAGCGCGAGAGATGTTTTCCATTAGATGCAGATCCCCGTCTTTTTTTTTTTTTCGTTTGCTCTACAACTGTCATTTAAAGGGGACCTGAGACTGGCAAAAAACAAAACCAAAAAAAAACACAGCCTTATAAAAGAAATAGATACTAACTGATGTCTAAATGTTAAAGTGGATGTAAACCTCAGGCATGAACAAAGCATATCCCTCTATAGTGTGTACTTATCTCAGTCCAGAGCACTAAGTGTCATTTCTGTCTGCTGCCTCATTCCTCTGCTATCAGCATGAGTCACTTCTGACAAGTTTTCCTGACACCAAGAGAAAAATGGTGACAGTGGCGGGAGCTCCAGCAGATTGACAGCCTCAGCTCTGCTCCTGTGTGCTGTGTGGAGGGGGATGTGTCCTTTCTCCCCAATGAGCTCTCAGAGCTCTCCTCACTGAACTTTACAGAGTGTAATTCCAGCTCTCCGCCCCCTTTTGTGCTGACAGTTCAGACAAACTTTATAAATTCTGGATTTCAGGTGGCTGTAGAGTAGAGAAGACTGCAGATAAACAGGTGCAACTTATGTAGGAGAATTTGTTTCATCCCTGTGTATCACCTGAGGCCAGTCACTTCGCTGGGTATATGTGAGGGTTTACAACCACTTTAACCACTTCCCGACCAGCGCACGACAATGTACGTCGACAGAATGGCACGGGCAGGCATATTGGTGTACAGGTACGTCCAATATCCAATGCCGCCCTGCCATCGGGAGCGCGCCGCCGGCGGCGCGCTCCCGCGCTGGTCGGGATCCCCGTGAGTCCGGTCGCGGGAACCGTGGACTCGATCGCCGCGGGCATCCCCGCGATCGTCTCACGGAGCGGCCGAATGAAGGAAATGCAGAGTAAACAGCATTTCTCCATTCTTCCTAGCAACTAGTGACGCTGATCTCTGCTCCATGTGATTGGAGCAGAGATCAGTGTTCACTAAACGAAAGCCCAACCCCCCCACAGTTAGTAACACACCCCTAGGAACACTTAACCCCTACACTGCCACCCACTGGTTAACCCCTTCACTGCCAGTGTCATTTACACAGGAATCACTGCATTTATATAGCAGTGATTACTGTATAAATGACAATGGTCCCAAAAATGTGTCAAAAATGTCCGATGGGCCCCCCACAATGTCGCAGTCACAATAAAAATCGCTGATCACCGCCATTACTAGTAAAAAAAAAAATAATAAAAAATTATTAATAAAAATGCTATCAAACTATCCCTATTTTGTAAACGCTATAACTTTTGCGCAAACCAATCAATAATCGCTTATTGCGATTTTTTTTACCAAAAATATGTAGAAGAATACGTATCGGCCTAAACTGAGGGAAAACATTTTTTTATATATATTTTTGGGGGATATTTATTATAACAAAAAGTAAAAAATAATGCGATTTTTTCAAAATTGTCGCTCTATTTTTGTTTATAGCGCAAAAAATAAAAACCGCAGGGGTGATCAAATACCACCAAAAGAAAGCTCTATTTGTGGGAAAAAAAGGACGTCAATTTTGTTTGGGAGCCACGTCGCACGACCGCGCAATTGTCAGTTAAAGCGACGCAGTGCCGAATCGCAAAAAGTGGTCTGGTCTTTGACCAGCAAATTGGTCCGGTCTGAAAGTGGTTAAAGAGTCATTCTAGGTATGGTAATTTTTACATAGCTTAGACCAGTGATGGCGAACCTTGGCATCCCAGATGTTTTGGAACTAAATTTCCCATGATGCTCATCTGCAGGAGCATCATGGGGAATGTAGTTCCAAAGCATCTGGGGAGCCAATGTTCTCCATCACTGGCTTAGACCAATGTAAATCAGTATGTTCCATATTTGTGAGGTCCCCATGGAAGCTGGATAGCTCTGTAAATTGCACCGCTACCATAGTGATCCCTGTTTGCTCCCGGGTCCCGTGCCAAGCGGCTGCCCTTGTCACGTCACATTCGGCTACCCATCACATTTTGCTACCCGCTGGAGTGCGCACGGCCATATGCGTTCCAACACTGTTGTAAGACCACTTTGCCACAGGGCCCCTCACCACGCTTCGGGCCCAGCCTCGCTTCTCTCGGCATAATTATGATCTAAGTCTATGTCCACTTGGATGGTGGGGCTTGAACCTGGACTCAGGAGTGTGGGCACAAAATTCTGTGTAAGCACAGATCGCCACAGTGTTGGGACGCACATGGCGTCGTCGTGCATGTGCAGTCCAGCGGGTAGCCAAATGTGATGGGTCGCCATATGTGACGAAACACCCTGCGGCATTGTGAACACAGAAGGTCGCTTGTTCAGCACGCGTGCCATTCAGGGAACACTTTGCATTTTCTCAATGAATGCGCAATGTTCTGTGATTGGATGAGTTGGCGGGGGCGGTGATGCTACGAGTTTAACTGCTCATCCAATCAGAGAGCACTTTCCATTCTTTGAGAAAATGCAAAGTTGTTTTTTGAATGGTGCCCATGCTGAGCAAGTGACCTCCTGTGTTTACCAAGCAGCAGGGCAGCCGCTTGGCATGGAACCCAGAAACTAGCAGCAATCACTGTAGTAGCAGTATCTACCAGAGGGGTCACTAGTGCTGGAAACTCAGGGCACATGCCATGCAGCTCCTGTAGGGTACCGCCGGGTCTCCAACACTTCCGATCACCAGCAACTGCAGCAGCCGGCACTGCTGTCAGCAGGCTGCCTGCCAGACTTCAGAGCCGAGGGAAGCTTCCTCTAGGCTCCTCCTTGGCTCTGGGATGTCTCCCATGTTGCGCTGTATCTGAGGTCTGTAAATTTGGGGGGGGGGGGGGGGGTTGTACTGGGGGACAGAATGACTAGGATGGGGGAGATACCTAAGATGGGTGCTGGGGTAAGAGGATTAGTGGGTTAGAGCTGGGAGGGGGATTTGGGGCAGGAGTGGATTTGTGCCAGGAGGGTAAAATGGGGGAAGGGGTGGGAAGAGGATTTGTATTAAGAGGGGGGGATTTTGAGCTGAAGATGATTTGTGCTGGGAAGTTGTGGATGGAGAAGATTAGTGCTAGAGCTTGGGGTTTGGAAGGGGGACAGATTTGTGCTAAGAGGGGGGATTTGGGGGTAAAATTATTTGGCTAGGAGGGGGATTTATGGGTGGAAAGGATTAGTGCTGGGGGGATGGTATTTGGGAGAAGAGGTGATTACTGCTGGGGGGAGGAGGTTTCTGAAAGGGAGGGGGGTTTAGAGGGGAGAGGATTTGTGCTAGGAGATAGAATTTTGAGGTGAGAGGATTTGTGGAATGTAGGGGGATTTGTGCTGGGTAACACAACCTGGACCTCTGCGCTCTATTCATTTTGTATTTCTGACCCCTTCTGACCCCTTAGCTGCATGTAGAAAGGTCTCCGGCCTCCTTCAGTCTAATGAGATCCTCCAGGGCCAGAGATAGCTGACATGCTTCTGTGTATGGTAGGTTGTGAGGCATAGTGGGTGCAAGGTGGATATAGTTATTGGGCGCCAGACACTTCTTGGATGAAAAAAATATGTTTATTTCGCTTACAAACTTTTATGGGGGGAAAGAGGGTTAGGGTCAGGACACCTTTAAGTAGTTGCAAGTTCAAAGAGCAGACTGCAAGACTTCAATAGGAGGACAGCTATGCAGGGAAAGGCCTCCGGTAAGACCTGCACGTACAGGAATGCTGTCTCCTATGGCAACAGTCTTTAACAAACTCCCAAACCTCTGCTGCTCTCTTGCTTCTGGATAGGCCCTCAGGCAGCCTAGCAGCCAGATGCCCCCGGGATAGGCCCAATCTCCAGCCTAGCAGCCTGGGGCAACCCGACACACATCCACCCAAACAACCGTCCAGGTGGCACAGAAACCAGCAGCCACCATAGGATTCAAAGAAACCCTTGCCCATTGGCTGAGATACTCCATATACCCATAACTTGACCTTGCGTTACCCTTCTCATATCTAGCATCACCAAGTACCCGGCCACCTAGTGATAGTAGAGACAATTGCAACCAGGCCAAACTTAGGGAGGAATCAATAGATCTCTTACAATCAACCAGGATAACTACTCCTGGCAAGTAAATTTGTGAGGAGCCTCCCTGCCTAAACTCCAGGGTGCTACATGCACATTACACACAGCTGACCCCTGCAGTGTGTGCATTATATACTCCTGACCCCTGCACTCTGTGCTTAAAGCGGAGGTCCACCCTAAAGTGGACCTCCGCTCATCAGAACCCTCCCCCCCTCCGGCGCCACAATTGGCACCTTTCAGGGGGGAGGGGGGTGCAGATACCTGTACAGTACAGGTATTCTGCACCCACTTCCGGGATAGCTCTCTGCGGAAAGGGGCGTAGATTACGCCCCTTTCTGCAAGTGCCTGCCCCTTTCCGCAAGTGCCCCGCTGCCTGCTGGGAAACACACAGATCCCAGAGGCAGCGGGGACCGTCCTTATTGCGCAGCGCGATTCGCGCATGCGCAGTAGGGAACCGGGAAATGAAGCCGAAAGGCTCCATTTCCTGATTCACATACCCAAGATGGCGGGGGCAGCACCCGACAGACGATCTAGAGATCGGCTTCGGGTGCCGACATCGCGGGCGAGCTGGACAGGTAAGTGTCACTATTTTAAAAGTCAGCAGCTGCAGTATTTGTAGCTGCTGGCTTTTAAAAAAAAAAAAAAACGCAGAGTCCCGGCGGACTCCCGCTTTAATACTCTCCTGATCCCTGCATTCTGTGTGTTGTACTTTTCTGATTCCTACATTCAGTGTAGTGTATACAGTGCCTTGAAAAAGTATTCATACCCCTTGAAATTTTCCACATTTTTTCATGTTATAACCAAAAACGTAAATGTATTTTATTGAGATTTTATGTGATAGATCAACACAAAGTGTCACAAAATTATGAAGTGGAAGGAAAATGATAATTTTAAAAAAAAATGTTTTACAAATAAATATGTGAAAAAGTGTGGCTGCAAGTCTTTTTGGGGATGTCTCTACCATCTTTGCACATCTAGAGAGTGTCATTTTTCCCCATTCTTCTTTGAAAAATATCTCAAGCTCTTTGAGATTAGATGGAGAGCGTCTGTAAACAGCAATTTTCAAGATTCTCAGTTGGATTTAGGTCTGGACTTTGACTGGACCATTCTAATACATGAATATGCTTTGATCTAAACCATTCCATTGTAGCTCTGGCTGTATGTTTAGGGTCGTTGTCCTGCTGGAAGGTGAACCTCCACCCCAGTCTCAAGTCTTTTGCAGACTCTAATGCCCTGTACACACGATCGGACATTGATTGGACATTCCGACAACAAAATCCATCATATTTTTTTCCGATGGATGTCGGCTAAAACTTGTCTTGCATACACACGCTCACACAAAGTTGTCGGAAATTCCAATAGTTAAGAACGCGGTGAAGTACAACACATACGATGGGACTATAAAGAGGAAGTTCAATAGCCAGTAGCCAATAGCTTCCGTCTCGTAATTTATTCTGAGCATGCGTGGCACTTTGTGCGTCAGAATTGTCTACACGATCGGAATTTACGCGATTGGATTTTGCTGTCAGAAAATTTTATATCCAGATCTCAAACTTTGTGTGTCGGAAATTCTGATGGAAAAAGTCCGATGGAGCCTACACATGGTCGGAATTTCCGACAACACGCTCCGATCACACATTCTCCGTCGGAAAGTCCGGCCATGTGTATGGGGCATTACAGGTTTTCTTCTAAGATTGCCCTGTATTTGGCTCCACCACCTTCCTGTCAACTCTGACCAGCTTCCCTGTCCCTGCTGAAGAAAAGCATCCCCACAACATGATTCTGCCACCACCATGTTTCACAGTGGGGGTGGTGTGTTCAGGGTGATGTGCAGTGTAAGTTTTCTGCCACACATAGCGTTTTGCTTTAAGCCAAAAAGTTACATTTTGGTCTCATCTGATCAGAGCTCCTTCTTCCACATGTTTTCTGTGTCCTCCACGTGGCTTCTCGCCAGCTGAAAATCAGACTTCTTATGACTTTCTTTCAACAATGTCTTTCTTGTTGTCACTCTTCCATAAAGACCAGATTTGTGGAGAGCACAACTAATAGTTTTCCTGTGGACAGATTCTCCCACCTGAGCTGTGGATCTCTGCAGCTTTTCCGGAGTTACCATGGGCCTCTTGGCTGCTTCTCTGATCAATGCTCTCCTTGCCCGGCCTGTCAGTTCAGGTGGACGGCCATGTCTTGGTAGGTTTGCAGTTGAGCCATACTCTTTCCATTGTCAGATGATGGATTGAACAGAGCTCCGTGAGATGTTCAAAGCTTGGGATATTTTTGTATAACCCAACCCTGCTTTAAACTTCTCCACAACTTTATCACTGACCTGCCTGGTGTGTTCCTTGGCCTTCTTCCTGTTTGTTCACTAAGGTTCTCTAACAAACCTCTGATGGCTTCACAGAACAGCTGTGTTTATACTGAGATTAAATTACACACAGGTGGATTCTATTTACTAATTAGGTGACTTCTAAGGCAATTGGTTCCATAGATTTTAGTTATGGGGTATCGGAGTAAAGAGAGCTGAATGAAAATGCACCCCACACTTTTCACATATTTATTTATAAAAAATGTTGAAAACCATTTATCATTTTCCTTCCACTTCACATATTATGTGCCACTTTGTGCTGATCTAGCACATAAAATCACAATAAAATACAATTAAGTTTTTGGTTGTAACATGACAAAAGGAAAAATTTCAAGGGGTATGGCATTTACTCTCCCTTCCTATATTCAGCAGTGGCAGGAAGAAAATACAGTCAATCATTCTAGTAATTGCTGCCCCACCTCTCCAGGCTCCACTTCATTTTGCTGCCTGGGCCCTAAAAATGTATTAAAACTACTAATGCCCCGTACACACGAGAGGACTTATGTCCGACAGACTTCCAAAGGAGTTCCGCCGGAGTTCCGACGGAGTTCTGACAGACTTTTCGGCCGAACGGACTTGGCCACACACGATCACACTAAACTCCGACGGATTCGAACGTGATGACGTACGACCCGACTCGAATAAGGAAGTTCATAGCCAGTAGCCAATAGCTGCCCTAGCGTCGGTTTTAGTCCGTCGGAGTAGCATACACACGAGCGGAGTTTTCGAAGGGGACCGGGTCCGGCGGAGTTCCTTCGCGAAAATTTGAAGCATGCTTAATTTCTAAAGTCCGTCAGACTTTGGCGAATCAAAAGTCCGTTGCAGCCCACACACGATCGGATAGTCTGATGGACTCGGTCCTTCGGACTTTGGATGTTGAAAAGTCCGCTCGTGTGTACGGGGCATAACACCGTCCTCTGCTCCACTGACACCATCCTCTGCCCTTCTGACACTGTCCATTGTTCTGAAACCATCCACTTCCCTACTGACACCAACCTCTGCCCTGCTGACTGACACCGTCCACTGCCCTACTGACACCAACCTCTGCCCTGCTGACACCAACCTCTGCCCTACTGACACCAACCTCTGCCCTGCTGACACCAACCTCTGACCCGGTGACAATGTCCACTGCCCTACTGACACCAACCTCTGCCCTACTGACACCAACCTCTGCCCTGCTGACATCGACCTCTGGCCTTGTGACAATGTCCACTGCCCAACTGACACCAACCTCTGCCCTGCTGACAATGTCCACTGCCCTACTGACTGACATCATCCACTTCCCTACTGACACCGTCCACTGCTCTGACACCGTCCACTGCACTACTGACTGACACCAACCTCTGCCCTACTGGCACCAACCTCTGCCCTGCTGACACCAACCTCTGACCCGGTGACAATGTCCACTGCCCTACTGACACCAACCTCTGCCCTACTGACACCAACCTCTGCCCTGCTGACAATGTCCACTGCCCTACTGACACCAACCTCTGCCCTACTGACACCAACCTCTGCCCTGCTGACATCGACCTCTGCCCTGGTGACAATGTCCACTGCCCAACTGACACCAACCTCTGCCCTGCTGACAATGTCCACTGCCCTACTGACTGACACCATCCACTTCCCTACTGACACCGTCCACTGCTCTGACACCGTCCACTGCACTACTGACTGACACCAACCTCTGCCCTACTGACACCAACCTCTGCCCTGCTGACACCAACCTCTGACCCGGTGACAATGTCCACTGCCCTACTGACACCAACCTCTGCCCTACTGACACCAACCTCTGCCCTGCTGACAATGTCCACTGCCCTACTGACACCAACCTCTGCCCTACTGACACCAACCTCTGCCCTGCTGACATCGACCTCTGCCCTGGTGACAATGTCCACTGCCCAACTGACACCAACCTCTGCCCTGCTGACAATGTCCACTGCCCTACTGACTGACACCATCCACTTCCCTACTGACACCGTCCACTGCTCTGACACCGTCCACTGCCCTACTGACACCAACCTCTGCCCTGCTGAATGACACCGTCCACTGCCCTACTGACACCAACCTCTGCCCTACTGAATGACACCATCCACTGAGAGGCAGATGCTAGACATGTGCCCTGTCAATAAATTTGTTTCGTCTTGCTCTGTTTCGTATTAGAATTAATTCGTATTACGTAATTTGTGTCCGAAATTTCATACAAAATACAAATTTTCATTAGGTTTGTTAACTTTTCGTAACAATTACGAATGGTTGTTATGATGAATATATCATTATGAGGGGCTCCCACCATCCCTGTGCTGTGCTGACTTCCTGGGTTTTTAACTTTTAGGTTCGTTAACTTTCGTAACAATTACGAATGTTTGTTAGGAATTTGGATGTGAAATTCTTAAACAAAATTTCATATTTCGTACAGAATTCAGAAGCCTAGCAATTCGTATTTTGGATCCTCCCGAATGTATGAATTTACGGAAATTCATACAAATTTTCGATTCGTACAAAACTAAAAGAGGTCAAGCAGCCTCTGGAGTAATATTTCATAGCACAGTGCTGTTCCTGCATCCAACAAGAGTAACTGTGAGGGGTTACCATGTTCTGCCACCACCAACACCTAAGGCCTAATTTAGCAGAGTATATAGTGCAGTCTGTATAGTGTGTATATATACTGCAGATCAGAGTATATAGTGCAGTCCATATAGTATATATACTGCAGATCAGCGTATATAGTGCAGTCCGTATAGCAGATCAGAGTATAAAGTGCAGTCCGTATAGTGTGTATATATACTGCAGATCAGAGTATATAGTGCAGTCCAGGGGCGGACTGACCAGTCGGTCACTCGGGCGCCGCCCGAGGGCCCGAGGTCATTAGGGGCCCGGTCTCGGCCACATGAGAGGCCACTTGAAGCGGCTGTGCCCGTATCACATGCCGCAAACATGCCAATTACAATACGGCGCGCTGCTCCCCGCCGGCCCCTCCTTCCCTCCCGTCCGTCCCAGGTGATGTCACAATGCATACAGTACAAGCACCTGGGACGGACGGGAGGGAAGGAGGGGTCCTCCCCTGTGTGTGTGTGTGTGTGTCCTCCCCTGTGTGTGTGTGTCCTCCCCTGTGTGTGTGTGTGTGTGTCCTCCCCTGTGTGTGTGTGTGTCCTCCCCTGTGTGTGTGTGTGTGTCCTCCCCTGTGTGTGTGTGTCCTCCCCTGTGTGTGTGTGTGTGTCCCACCCTGTGTGTGTGTGTGTCCCCACCCTGTGTGTGTGTGTGTCCCCACCCTGTGTGTGTGTCCTCCCCTGTGTGTGTGTCCCCCTGTGCCCTCCCGTGTGTGTGTGTGTCCCCGTGTGTGTGTGTTCCCGTATGTGTGTGAGTGTCTCCGTATGTGTGTGAGTGTCCCCGTATGTGTGTGAGTGTGTGTGTGTGTCCCTGTGCGGTGTGTGTGTGTGTGTCCCTGTGTGGTGTGTGTGTGTGTGTGTCCCTGTGTGGTGTGTGTGTGTGTCCCTGTGTGGTGTGTGTGTCCCTGTGTGGTGTGTGTGTGTGTGTGTATCCCCGTGTGTGTGTGTGAGTGTATCCCCCTGTGTGTTTTTGTGTGTGTGAGAGAGTGTATCCCCCTGGGTGTGTGTGAGTGTGTGTTTGAGAGAGTGTGTCCTCCTGTGTGTGGTGTGTGAGTGTGTGTCCCCCCTGTGTGTGTGAGTGTCCCCCCTGTGTGTGTGAGTGTCCCCCCTGTGTGTGTGAGTGTCCCCCTGTGTGTGTGAGTGTCCCCGTGTGTGTTTGTGTGTGTGTGTGTGTGCGCGTGAGAGTGTATCCCCCTGTGTGTGCGTGAGAGTGTATCCCCCTGTGTGTGTGTGTGAGTGTGTCCCCCTGTGTGAGTGTGTCCCCCTGTGTGTGTGTGTGAGAGTGCCCCCTTGTGTGAGTGTGCGTGTCCCCCTGTGTGAGTGTGCGTGTCCCCCTGTGTGAGTGTGCATGTCCCCCTGTGTGTGTGTGCGTGAGTGTATCCCCCTGTGTGTGTCCCCCCCCGTGTGTGGTGTGTGTCCCCCTGTGTGTGTGTGTCTCCCCCTGTGTGTGTGTGTGTGCGCGAGTGTGTCTCCCTGTGTGAGTGTGTGTCCCCCTGTGTGTGTGTGTGTCTCCCCCTGTGTGTGTGTGTGTGTGTGTGTGTGTGTGTGTGTGTGCGCGAGTGTGTCTCCCTGTGTGAGTGTGTGTGTGCGTTCTCCCTCCAGTTTCCCCCTGTGTGCTCCCCCCCCTTGTCTCCCTAGCAAGGTGTGGCGCCCAAGGGGGCCCCATGAGCTTCTATTGCCCGGGGGCCCCATTAGTTGTCAGTCCGCCCCTGGTGCAGTCCGTATAGTGTGTATATATACTGCAGTCCAGAGTATATAGTGCAGTCCATATAGTATATATACTGCAGTTCAGAGTATATAGTGCAGTCCGTATAACAGTGATGGCGAACCTTGGCACCCCAGATGTTTTGGAACTACATTTCCCATGATGCTCAAATACACTGTAGAGTGCATGAGCATCATGGGAAATGTAGTTCCAAAACATCTGGGGTGCCAAGGTTCCCCATCACTGCTGTATAGTATATATACTGCAGTTCAGAGTATATTGTGCAGTCTGTATAGTATATATACTGCAGCTCAGAGTATATAGTGCAGTCCATATAGTAAATATACTGCAGTTCAGAGTATATAGTGCAGTCCGTATAGTATATATACTGCAGTTCAGAGTATATCGTGCAGTCCGTATAGTATATATACTGCAGTTCAGAGTATATAGTTGCTTCCATATAGTAAATATACTGCAGTTCAGAGTATATAGTGCAGTCCGTATAGTATATATACTGCAGTTCAGAGTATATAGTGCAGTCCGTATAGTATATATACTGCAGTTCAGAGTATATAGTGCAGTCCGTATAGTATATATACTGCAGTTCAGAGTATATAGTGCAGTCTGTATAGTATATATAGTGCAGTTCGTATAGTATATATACTGCAGTTTAGAGTATATAGTGCCCTCAGTGTAGTATATATAATACAGTGCAGGGTATATAGTGCAGTGTACAATATATAATATAGTTTATTAAAGTGGTTAAGGGGAGCCCTATGACAGAATTAAGAAAAAAAAACAGCATTGGGTTCCCCCGTCCATACCAGACCCTTTGAGTCTGGTATGGATTTTGAGGGGGGGGGGGGACCCCATGCCATTTAAAAAAAAAAATTGGTGTGGAGTTCACCTTGATATCCATACCAGAACCAAAGGGCCTGGATATGGACTGGTGGGGGGGGGGACCCATGCTGTTTTTTTAAATGATTTTTTATTGATATTGGCAGGATCTGGCAATACATTATAGCCGTGAGCAATTTTGAGTTACATTTTTTCCTTTAGAAATGTCATTTTGCTGCAGTACTTTTCTGAACATGGGAAAAATGTGCTACTTTACAGGCAGACTAGGGGACCCCACCTCCCCCCCCCCCCCCCCGGGCATGATATTTAAAGGGATATTCAGTCTATATTGTTTCACTTTAAGCATTCATAAAATCACTGCTCCTCAAAAAACTGCTGTTTAAAAACATTTTTTTTTCATTGATACATGTCCCCTGGGGCAGGACCCGGGTCCCCAAATGACTTGCATAAAAGCCTTTAAAATGAGCAATGTATGTTCCTTGCTAAAGAACATTATTTTTTATCAAGTTGTTATGGGTCAAGTTCTGCTATGGGTAAATACTGCAATAAACGAATACCTGGTGATAGCTACACCTTTCATTAAAAAGGAGCTCCAGCCCCCCCCCCCCCCCACTAAAAAATGAAAAGTCGGCAGCTGCAAATACTGTGGCTGCTGACTTAATATTAGGACACTTACCTGTCCAGGGATCCATTGCCCAATGTCGGCACCCCAGCTGATTTTTCAGTCGGCTCTCAGGTGCTGCCGCCACCATTCCTTCCATGGGAAACAAAGGCTTCACTGCTGGTTCCCTACTGCGCATGCGCAAAGCGCACTGCACTTTGTGAATGGGGGGAAGGAGAACAGGGGCCAAACTTCCAGGGGACCTCACTGCAGCGGGGGTCTCCTGGAAGTGGGGACAGGTACCTGTCAAAAACAGTTACCCTCTCCCCCTTCCTCGGAAAGGTGCCAAATATGTCAGCGGAAGGGGGGAGGAAGCAAACAAGCGGGCTTCCCTTTTTGGGTGGAGCCCCACTTTAAATTAATACATAGTGGGGTTGATTTACTAAAGGCAAATATACTGTACACTTTGCAGAGTGAATTTGTACTCTGTAAGTGCAGTTGCTCCAGAGCTTAGTAAATGAGCAAAAGCTCTGCTGACTGCCATCATCCAATCATGTGCAAGCAAAAATGCATTTTTTTTTTAATTTTCCTTGCACATGATTGGGTACTCTTTGCAAAGTGAAGCTCATTTACGGAGCTCTGGAGAAACTGTACTTTGCAAAGTGCACAGTTTATTTGCCTTTAGTAAATTAACCCCGTAGTTTCTTCCACAAAGTCCTTATTCAGGCTTTTCCTGTGCTCTGTCCCTTCCTCCCGTTTATCCCGTGCTGTCACCCTGTCACACGGATGTCACAGAGCTGGTCCAGGTTGGAGAAAGATTGCGACAATCAAGTCGGGATCCGCCCCCACATGCCTGGACCGGCACCTGGGTCAGTCTCTCAGTGAGCCTGAGCCCGCCCCCTCCACAGCCCAGTGCTCCGGTCAGCAGGGGGGCACAGAGCAGACAGCGATGATGACAGCCAGCAGCTCTCTGCTCAAAAAGCTGTGATAACCGAGTGATCTGAGGTCTTCGATCGCTCAGTTCTGAGCCTTAGAGTCGGCGGTGGACAGATGCAGCATCCACCTAGGTAAGTATGATTTTGAAAAAACAAAACAAAAAAACGTCTCTTTTGACCACTTGCATACTGGGCGCGGTCATACAACACCATACACAATTTTTTTATCATTTTTTTTTATTCAATAACTACTTTATTAACCTGCTTGCCGATCGCCGCACACAGCTGTACGTCAACAGAATGGCACAGGCAGGCAAATGGGCGTACAGGTACGTCCCTTTAAGTTTGCCGGCTATCCGGCGCGCCGCAGGTGGCGCAAGCTGCGGGAGCGTGCCTGCGGGTTCTGGGATGTTCGACGGTGGCCCGCGATTGCGGTGTGGAGAGGTAGAACCGGGAGATGTAAACAAGGCATTTCCCTGTTCTGCCTAGTGACATGACAGAGATCTACTGCTCCCTGTGATCGGAAGCAGTGATCGATGTCATGTCCTAGGTAGCCCCTCCCCTCCACAGAATCACTCCCTAGGACACATTTATCAACAACATTGCTCAGCCGCTGAAACACTAAAATAAAAAGAAACATTGGCGGTTATTACAAGTGCAAAGTGCACTTGAAATTGCATTGAAAGTGTACTTGGAAGTGCAGTTGCTGTAGATCCGAGGGGGACATGCAAGGAAAATAAAAACCAGCATTTTAGCTTGCACATGATTGGATGATAAAATCAGCAGAGCTTCCCCTCATTTCAGATCTACCCCTCAGATTTACAGCGACTGTACTTCCAAGTGCACTTGTAGTGCAAAGTGGATTTGCCTTCCGTAAATAATCCCCATTGTTTATTTTTGTATCTTTCTGTTTCTTCATCTGCAGATTAAAGGGATGAACTTTGGTCTGCAGATGAAGTCAGTTTAAAACAACCTGTCAAGTAAAAAAGTAAAAAGAAAAAAAAATGTTTTTGTTATTAAATGCTCCTCTGTTTAATCCCTTATTAACCCTTAATGTACTCTAATCAGCCAAATTAACTCCCTATTCCCATCCATAATTATTATTTTCCTGCTTTTTTTTTTTTTACGTATATTTTATAAATGATAAACAATTAAAACTTTTTTGTTTGTTTGCTTTGTTCGTTAATATTTTTACACATTTAACATTTTATTTGTAAAATAACCTTTTTACCATTGCTGACAGCTAAAGTGAAAACAAAACAGTTGCGGTAGGTATCGGTAATTGGTATCGCGAGTACTAAATAAAAAAAAAAAGTATCGGTACTCATACTTTGTAAAAAAAAATGGTATCGGTGCATCTCTAGTTTAACCAATAATTTTTTTTTATATATATAATTCTCCTTTAAGGGTGTCGGGGGGGGGGGGGTGTGTCCTATGCCTACATACTTTTACTAATAGGTGTCCCTCGTTTCCATCTCAGAATGATGGGGGGAGGGGGGGGGGCATCACTAGAACTTTGTTCAAAATATTTAATTTTAAGAATGTTGATTAGTGGTGGGGTCGAAGGGTCGAATTGGTATTTGTTTTCAACCACAGTGTCCAGAAAAATAGAAGAAGCAGGATGGAAAAATTCTCTCACATTTTTACCACCCCCCCCCCCCCCGGCACTCACCCAAATTGGAAAACGGGGCCGTGCACGTGCTGTACACATGGTGGCTGCAGCAATTTTAATGCAGGGTGCAGAATTTGACAGGTGGTACCGCTGTCAGTCTCACCCATTGAGTTCAATGGGGCCTCGCTTCAACTGATTGCAGCGTGGTAGAGCAGCATTACAGGGTTATATCTCCTCCAGTCCTCACTACCGGTCAAACGCCCTCTGAAAAGCGATCCAAACATGGATTGCTTTTCAGAAGGCACCGCAGTCCACCACGAGTGTGATATAGCGCTAATGCTGGCCATACACGGTTAGAAAATCGCTCGGAAAAAACATTCGATGCGCTTGATCGTGCGCCTTTAAAAACGTTGGTGGTTACATTTCGATTCTCGAAATGCAAATTTTGTGCCCAAGAAACAAACCAACGCGTTGGATTTTTTTTTACGCAAAAACTATTAGTTTGCAAAAAATCGACAGCGCATGTGCATGTTAAAGTGTAACCTTGTGAAGCAACGACGAACAGAAAGATCTTTCTAGTCATCAAATTTTTCGTTCACGTCGGCAAATAGAAAATATCGGGCGCCGCAATGATACCAGTGGGAGGATTCTCAAAGGTCGAATATTTGTCACATCATTTCCGCTGATCATACAATCGATCGAGGACAAATGTACGGTTTATGTTTGTTATCGATCGATAATATGTCGACTATTGGGCGGCCTCTATTGATACGATGATGGTGTTCTCACATGCACGTTCGACAGGTTTTTTTCAAATTGCAAGCGTTTTTTTTTTCCGAACTATTTTCTAACCGTGTATGGCCAGCACAACAGAGAATGTCGTTTTCGTTCGGGAAAAACTGAAGGTTAAACGCATATTCAGCTTTTAAGTACTTTTGAGCGACAGTCGTCGATGTCAACGAATGTGCTGAGAATATTCATAAGAACGTTCGTACAATCGCTCAGAAAATCTGCTCGTGTATGGCCAGCTAAACACTCACAGGCTGTATGCTGTAGAAGAAGAGGGCAGATTCTATGTGTTTTGGAAAAGTTTTGGGCTTTATCAGGAGTGGTGAACAAGTGACGTCTCCTAATTCCTTCCATACCAGCGCAGTTAAGTCACCTCTCCAGAGACGTTTTTCCCCAAAACAAAGAGTAACTGTCACGAGTATTTCCACGCTGACTGCCGCTTTCCATTCTGTTAGAGCTGTTGGAGGAAATGGGAGAGGCTGGGGGATTTTTTTGGAGGGAATTTTTCCACAAAACAGTAAATTAAAGGAAACAAAATAGCTTCCAACATTAACAGAGAAAAGTGATACAGCAGCTTACCCAAAATATAATACAATACAACACAACACAATGAAATACAATACAAAACAACACAATGCTAAATGAAAAAACACAATACAATACAATGCAAAATAAAAAAAAGTCAATACAATGCAAAAAAAAAACGCAATGCAATATAAAAAAAAAAGGTAATACAATGCAAAACAACACAAAGGGGGTTATTTACTAAAGGCAAATCCACTTTGCACTGCAAGTGCACTTGGAAGTGCAGTCGCTGTAGATCCGAGGGAGACATGCAAGGAAAAGAAAAAACAGCATTTTAGCTCGCACATGATTGGATGATAAAATCAGCAGAGCTTCCCCTCATTTCAGATCTACCCCTTAGATTTAGAGCGATTGCACTTCCAAGTGCACTTGCAGTGCAAAGTGGATTTGCCTTTCGTAAATAACCCCCAAAGTAATATAAAATAACACTATACAATGCAAAACAACGTAAAGCAATCTAAAAAAAAACACAATACAATGCACAACAACGCAATGCAATATAAAAAAAAAAATACAGTACAATGCAAAACAACGCAATGTATTAAAAAAAAACACACAATACAGCACTAAGAAAAATAACACAATGCAATATAAAAAAACACAATACAATATAAAACAACGCAATGCAATATAGAAAAAAACACAATACAATACAATACAAAACAATGCAATGCAATAAAAAAAATGTATTACAACACAATGCAATATAAAAAAACACAATACAATATAAAACAACACAATACAATACAAAACAATGCAATAACATTTAAAAAAATGCAATACAATACAACACATAACAATACAAAACAATGCACTATAATGCAAAACAACACAAAGCAATATAATATAAAGCACACAAATACATTCAAGCCACAGTACACACCTGATCACTATATCCAAATTTTTTTTTTTGTGACTGGTTACAGTAGAAAAAAACACAATACAATACAATACAAAACAATGCAATACAATATATATAAACAAAAACAATACAATACAATACAACGCAATGCAATAAAAAATAAATAAATACAGTACAATGCAAAACAATGCAATGCAATATAAAAACAAAACACAATACAATACAATATAAAACAACACCATGCAATATAAAACAATGCAATAAAAAAACAAAAAAACAACAACAATACAATACATACCGTAACAATACAAAACAATGCAATAACATTTTAAAAAATGCAATACAATACAACACATAAAAATACAAAACAATGCACTATAACACAAAACAGCAAAGCAATATAAAATAAAGCACATAAAAACATCCAGGCCACAGTGTACACCTGATCACTATATCCATTTTTTTTTTTTTTTGCGACTTGTTACAGTATAGGTCAGTAGACTATAAACAGATAAAATGAAACAAAATGCAAAGAAGGAGGAGTGGAGGGGGATGGGGGGCTGGATTTGGGGGATTTATTGATATGGTGAAGAGAGGACAGTTACGGTTTCCAGTCAGTTCTCCGGACTGGTTTGCGATGATATAATTGTTATTAATCTGTACGGCATTTTTACTGCTGGTACATTTCTTTTGGCAGTGGAGCCTTATTACTGGAAATCACATTACTATCTGTACGCTTGTTTCTTACAGTTTTACTCTCTTTCTTTAGAGCACTTTTTGTCCGGCTCTTGTGCCACCTAGTGGTGGGAAATCATTTTGCCAGCTCTCCTCTGTGTTCTGCACTAAGAAGGCTTTACTGTGCAACACAAAAATTCAGTTGGATGACTTTTTGAATTATTTTGTTCCTTCTCACCATGACCTGTATAGTTTTCCCATCTCGGTTCCACGCCCTACTCCAAAGAAGCCATGGTTCTGCACTGAAGATGACCAAAACGCCTGACTGTTGTATGTAGTTTGGAAAAAATGGCTGTATAATATACATTATATTACCAAAAGTATTGGGACGCCTGGCTTTACCCGCACATGAACTTTAATGGCATCCCAGTCTTAGTCTGTAGGGTTCAATATTGAGTTGGCCCACCCTTTGCAGCTATAACAGCTTCAACTCTTCTGGGAAGGCCGTCCACAAGGTTTAGGAGTGTGTCTATGGGAATGTTTGACTATTCTTCCAGAAGCGCATGGTGAGGTCAGGCACTGATGTTGGACGAAAAGGCCTGGCCCGCAGTTTCAGCTCTAATTCATCCCAAAGGTGTTCTATCGGGTTGAGGTCAGGACTCTGTGCAGGCCAGTCAAGTTCCTTCACCCCAAACTCGCTCATCCATGTCTTTATGGACCTTTTCATATGGGCTGCCTCAAGCTGGCCATAGATGGATGGATGTTTTTTTTTTATGATCAAAAAAAAAAATATTGAACTGATTCCCTTGTCCACACATGCAAGATGGATGGCAGAATCCCCTCGCTGTGCTATTGTATTCTGGCAGTGGGTCTCCTCCATATTGTGTTGGCACATCTGCCAGCAAGGTGCGTTTGGGTGCCAATCAGAATGAATGCCATTGCACTGTACCAACAAGTAACATGTGTTGCAGAGTGTGAACGGGCCTATAGTACAGTTAAAGTGTTACAAAACCCACAACAGTAAAATAAGTCTGTATATGCAGTAAAGCATACTTGTTATACTCACTGTGGAACCTAAGGGGTTAATCATCCGCATTGTGTAAAAATGCTGTTTTTCCTGTCTTCTCTGATCTTCCCCTTCTTCCACTGTCCCCCCATCCATCTCTTGATAGAACAGATCCTTGGGGGCACTCTGCACATGCTCAATTTGGTGTGTATTGCTAGAGAGTTTTATTCTTTTTCCTTGGGAGAGTGCATGTGATCAGCACAGGGCCAATCGGCACTATCCAGACAGAGGGTCAGGGGTCCTGCAGCCTCATAGGACAGTCGGAAAATGAAAACTCCTCCTACAAGCTTTAACCAGACACCGATAGAAGTCACAAGACTGCTATATACTGCTGATGATAAAAGGTATTTAGCAGTTTATATTTACTAAAATAATTGCACTTCCATGTTCTGTGTACTGTGGGAGACCAGATATAGTGAATGCAGGGTGCTGGGTTTAGTAACACTTTAAAGAGAAACTCCACTTTTGTGGAGAAAAAAATTATTGCCCTCTGGGTGATCTATTTACATTGCAGGGATTTTAAAAATTTGTTGCAGATTATATCTTAAGTGCAGATTTCTGGCAAAATCAGGGAGCCAATCGCACCAGCAGGAAATTACCTACCTTTTTTCCCATGAAAGTGGAGTTACCCTTTAACCCATTGCCAACCGCTGCACACAGATGTACGTTGGCAGAATGGCACAGGCAGGCAAATGGGCGAACACGTATGTCCCTTTAAATTTGTCACCTTTTGGCCACATTCACGTCCGACTCACGCTGCGGGAGCGCGCCCACAGGTCCCAGGAACTCGATGGTCTCTGGCAGGCCCGCGATTGCGGTGTGGAGAGGCAGAACGGGGAGATGTAAACAAGGCATTTCCCCGTTCTGCCTTGTGTAATTACAGAGATTTACTGCTCCTTCTGATCGGGAGCAGTGATCTCTGTCATGTGAGTGGTAGCCCACCCCCCCCCCCCACACAGTTAGAATCACTCCCTAGGACACACTTAACTCCTTCATCGCCCCCTAGTGGTTAACTCCTTCCCTGCTAGTGTAATGTACACAGTAATCAGTGCATTTTTATAGCACTGATCACTGTATAAATGACAATGGTCCCAAACTAGTGTCTGCCATAATGTTGTAGTCCCGATACAAAATCGCAGATTGTCGCCATTACTAAAAAAAAAAAAATAATAATAATAAAAATGCCATAAATCTATCCCCTATTTTGTAGATGCTATAACTTTTGCGCAAGCAAATCAATATACGCTTATTGCGATTTTCTTTTACCAAAAATATGTAGAAGAATACATATCGGCCTAAAATAATTTATTTATTTTTTTATATATTTTTGGAGGATATTTATTGTAGCAAAAAGTATTATATATTATATTATTATTATGAAAAGAATTGCTTTTTTTTTTCAAAATTGTCGCTCTTTTTGTTTATAGCGCAAAAAAAAATAAAAACTGCAGAGGTGATCAGGCAAGAAAGCTCTATTCGTGGGAAAAAAATGACATCGATATTGTTTGGGTATAACGTCGCACATCCGCGCAATTGTCAGTTAAAGCGGCGCAGTGTCGAATCGCAAAAAACGGCCCGGTCATTCAGCAGCCAAATCTCCCGGGGGTTGAAGTGGTTAACGGGTGCTTACTAATGCTGCTAAATGTGTATCTATGCTTCAATGACAAAAGGGTTCAAATAGGCAGACTCCTTGGTTTATCACTGAGTATGAGGACAATACTGCCAGAACAAAAGCAGGTAAGAAACAGCAAGGACTTTTCATTGACCTGCAGAGGAGTTTTTCTTATCCAGAATTAAAGTGGTCCTCTACAGGTAGACTATAACCCCTGATGCTGCATTGGGGTCTTCATGCATAAATAAATTGACAAAAAAATAAATAAAATTGGCAGCAAAGCCACCGACATCATGCTGAGGATAGTCCATAGGTCAGTTCTCTGAGATAAAGGCTTCCATCGCCCCTCCCCTCCCCCATTAGAATTCTATGGTAAAACAGGTGAAAGTTTCTTTATAAATAGAACTGTATCTGTTACAGACGGGATTTTTTAGGGAAAATGATACACCATAGAAAAGGAGAATAGCACTGGGTTTTCACTAATAAATCAAACCAGGGCCGTCTTAAGAGCATTATAGGCCCCCGGGCAATACAGTGCACTGAGGCCCTGTCTACACAATCACGCACGAGAATAAAAATGCAAATTATCAATAAGGGCACAGTGGTTGTGTTCGATGGGCACAGTGACTGTATTTGATGGGCACAGTGGCAGCTTTGTTGGGCAGTGGGCACAGTGGCTGTGTTTGATGAGCACAGTGGCAGCTTTTGATGGGCACAGTGGCAGCTTTTGATGGGCACAGTGGCTGTGTTTGATGGGCACAGTGGCAGCTTTGATGGGCAGTGGGCACAGTAGCTGTGTTTGATGGGCACAATGGAAGCTTTTCATGGGCACAGTGGCAGCTTTGATGGGCACAGTGGCTGTATTATATGGGCACAGTGGCAGCTTTAATGGGCACAGTGGCTGTGTTTGATTGGCACAGTGGCTGTGTTTGATGGGCACAGTGGCAGCTTTGATGGGCAGTGGGCACAGTGGCTGTGTTTGATGGGCATAATGGAAGCTTTTCATGGGCACAATGGCTGTATTTGATGGGCACAGTGGCAGCCTTAATGGGCACAATGGCTGTGTTTGATGGACACAGTGGCAGCTTTTGATTGGCACTGTGGCTGTTTTTGATGGGCATAGTGGCAGCTTTGGTGGGCAGTGGGCACAGTGGCTGTGTTTGATGAGCACAGTGGCAGCTTTTGATGGGCAAAGTGGTTGTGTTTGATGGGCACAGTGGCAGCTTTGATGGGCACAGTGGCAGCTTTGATGGGCACAGTGGCAGCTTTTGATGGGCACAGTGGCAGCTCTGATGGGCACAGTGGCAGCCCTGATGGGCAGTGGGCACAGTGGCTGTGTTTGATGGGCAGAGTGGCAGCTTTTGATGTTCACTAGCCGTGGCCACGGTGAGCTATGAATGCTGGGGCAGCTGCGGCCTCTGGCTGACGTCACTGGTTGCTAGCTAGACGCTGGGCGGCCGGCGATTCTAGCAAGTAAGCAACCAGTGCAGTCAGTCAAAACTTCAAGTCTTCTGAAGCAGATTGCAGCTCTGAGAATCAGCCCTGGGTGAGGCCCTCCAGGCAAGTGGGGCCCTCGGGCAACTGCCCAGCGTGCCCAATCGAAAAAACAGCCCTGAATCAAACACCAGATATTGTAAAAGTAGATGTAAATCCAATCACTACAATATTGCATTTAAAGTGGAACTAAAAGGTAACTAATTAAAAACTGCGAGGAGGCAGCTCTGTATTGCAGAAGAGAAATGCAGCGTGGTTGATTTACTAAATTCAAATAGACTATGGAAGCTTTGCAAGTACAGTTGCACCCTAGAAGGGTATTTTCACCAGAGCTTAGTAAATGAGGGAAAGCTCTGCTGACTTCCATCATCCAATCGTGTGCAAGCAAAAATGCTGTTCAACATTAGTACAAAGAGCCTGCCCATACATGGATCGAAATTAAAATTTTACAGCTTGAAAAGTTTTCAGGTGTATTGGTGGAGAGTCGGGTCCAGATCCGTGGCAGCCCATCCATAGAGGGCACACTGACTGTGTGGATGAGGGGAATCGAACGATTTTCTTTTCTTCAACCCATGGTTGAATGAAAAACAATCTACAAAATCTACGGCTTGCTTTATACATTATTAGGATCAATTACACTATTGTCCCAATTGACATTACCAGGTGCCGCAGAGAGAGGTCGCTGGGAAGGGGCAACAACATATTGCTATAGGGCTTAATGAATTGTAGTAGTGAACACTGACAGGTATAGAAGGTAGATCCCTGTATGGTATAGAAGGTAGGTCCCTGTATGCTATAGAAGGTAGGTTCCTGTACGGTATAGAAAGTAGGTCCCTGTACTGTATAGAAGGTATGTCCCTTACGGTATAGAAGGTATGTCCCTGTACGATATAGAAGGTAGGTCCCTGTATATTATAGAAGGTAGGTCCCTGTATGGTATAGAAGGTATGTCCCTGTACGGTATAGAAGGTAGGTCCCTGTATATTATAGAAGATAGGTGCCTGTATATTATAGAAGATAGGTCCCTGTACATTATAGAGGGTAGGTCCCCGTATGTTATAGACAGTAGGTCCCTGTACGGTATAGAAGGTAGGTCCATGTACGGGATAGAAGGTAAATCCCTGTACAGTATAGAAGGTAGGTCCCTGTGTGGTATAGTAGGTAGGTCCCTGTATATTATAGAAGATATGTCCCTGTACAGTATAGAAGGTATGTCCCTGTACAGTATAGAAGGTAGGTCCGTGTACATTATAGAAGGTAGGTCTCTGTACATTATAGAAGGTAGGTCCCTGCATGGTATAGAAGGTAGGTCCCTGTATGGTATAGAAAGGTAGGTCCCTGTACGGTATAGAAGGTAGATCCCTGTACGGTATAGAAGGTAGATCCCTACACGATATAGAAGGTAGGTCCCTTTACATTATAGAAGGCAGGTCCCTGTACGGTATAGAAGGTAGGTCCCTGTACTGTATAGAAGGTAGATTCCTCAGAACAGAGGCACAGACAAACACACATGGATTTCTTCAGAATAACAAAAGATTGAAATATGTGATTTCACTTGAAACGTGGAATGCCTTTGCTAGTTCCTTATCCTTAACTCTTTGGGTGTAGCAGTACTTTAATGGGAAACATTTTACTATTTAGTGCACCCCCCCCCCCTTTTTTAGACGTGATTTCCCATTTTCAAGTTGGATATTGAGGAGGACTTCCAGCCACTGTCGGAGAGCTCCAGGGACAAGGAGGACCTATAGACCCTGCAGAGGGCTAAGTTTGCTGGTGTATAGGACCTTGCTCTTTAGGGGGTCCACCAGTTCCGGTAAGAGTCCTCACATATCGAGTGTTTTTTTTTCTATTCAAGATACCCCCATCTCCTTGGTGACGTTGGAAGTGACCTGGAGTTCATCGCCTCAATGGAATCACCCCCTCTCACACTGTGGAATCCTTTATGTGTGGACTCCATGTGTTTTTTTCATTTCTTTTAATGCAGTCTTTACTTATAGACTTATATTTGTGTTGCACTTGCACTTTATTTCATTTATTTAATCATTTTTTGTGATCACTCAGGCTATTTATGAGCACAACTTATTTATATAATTTTTTTGCACTGTGGAGATATCTGATAGTTTTTGTTACTGCTGTATGTTTATTGCACGCTCTAGCGCGGTATAACCCCTTATATTTACTTACACTGTACTTTATAGAAGGTAGGTCCCTGTACGGTATAGAAAGTAGGTTCCTGTACAGTATAAAAGGTAGGTCCCTGTACGGTACAGAAGGTAGGTTTCTGTACGGTATAGAAGGTAGGTCCCTGTATGGTACAGAAGGTAGGTTTCTGTACAGTATAAAAGGTAGGTCCCTGTACGGTACAGAAGGTAGGTTCCTGTACGGTATAGAAGGTAGGTTCCTGTACAGTATAAAAGGTAGGTCCCTGTACGGTACAGAAGGTAGGTTTCTGTACGGTATAGAAGGTAGGTCCCTGTATGGTACAGAAGGTAGGTTTCTGTACAGTATAAAAGGTAGGTCCCTGTACGGTACAGAAGGTAGGTTCCTGTACGGTATAGAAGGTAGGTTCCTGTACAGTATAAAAGGTAGGTCCCTGTACGGTACAGAAGGTAGGTTTCTGTACGGTATAGAAGGTAGGTCCCTGTACGGTACAGAAGGTAGGTTCCTGTACGGTATAGAAGGTAGGTCCCTGTGCAGTACAGAAGGTAGATTCCTCAGAACAAGGCACAAACACACATGGATTTCTTCAGAATAGGAAAAGATTGAAATATGTGATTTTACTTGAAATGTGGAATGCCTTTGCGAGTCTGAAATCCTTAACTCTTTGGGTGTAGCAGCACTTTAATGGGAAATATTTTACTATTTAGTGCACCCCCCTCCACCCTTTTTTAGATGTGATTTCCCATTTTCAAGTTGGATATTGAGGAGGATTTCCAGCCCCAGTCGGAGAGCTCCAGGGACAAGGAGGACCTATAGACCCTGCAGAGGGCTAAGTTTGCTGGTGTATATGACCTTGCTCTTTAGGGGGTCTACCAGTTCTGGTAAGAGTCCCCACATATCAAGTGGGTTTTTTCTATTCAAGATACCACCATCTCCTTGGTGACATTGGAAGTTACCTGGAGTTCATCGCCTCATTGGAATCACCAAGGAAGGTAGGTTCCTGTATGGTATAGAAGGTAGGTCCCTGTACATTATAGAAGGTAGGTCCCTGTACGGCAGTGGTCATCAACCCTGTCCTCAGGGTCCACTAACAGGCCAGCTTTTATGTATTACCTTGGGGAGATGCAGACTAGAATACTGCAATCACTCATCAGCAAATGATATCACCTGTGATGTATTTCAGTTATCTTGCAAACCGGGTCTGTTGGTGTGCTTTGAGGACAGGAGTTGATGACCACTGGTGTACAGGGACCTACCTTTTATAATGTACAGGGACCTACCTTCTACCTTGATGACCACTGCTGTACGGTATAGAACAGCCATTCTCAACTAGGGTTCCTCCAGAGATGGCTAGGGGTTCCTTGAGCTGTGGCTGACTTACCTCCTGTTTGATGGTGCCTACATACTTCTGAGCCAATGCCACTTGGAGGAGCCAGTGGTATGACACCAATGATCTTTATAGCTCTCTGTAAGAGGGCCATTCTTAACACCAATGTAAAAAAGGGCATTCTTCTCACTGGCTACCAAAGTAAGGGGCATTGTTCCCACTGACCCCCAATGAATGGGTTTTATCAGGGGTTCCCCATCACCTGGAAATTATTTTAAGGGTACCTCTGGGGTAAAAAAGGTTTGCGAAAAGCTGGTATAGAAGGTAGGTCCCTGTACATTATAGAAGGTAGGTCCCCGTATGTTATAGACGGTAGGTCCCTGTACGGTATAGAAGGTAGGTCCATGTACGGGATAGAAGGTAAATCCCTGTACAGTATAGAAGGTAGGTCCCTGTGTGGTATAGTAGGTAGGTCCCTGTATATTATAGAAGATATGTCCCTGTACAGTATAGAAGGTATGTCCCTGTACAGTATAGAAGGTAGGTCCGTGTACATTATAGAAGGTAGGTCTCTGTACATTATAGAAGGTAGGTCCCTGCATGGTATAGAAGGTAGGTCCCTGTATGGTATAGAAAGGTAGGTCCCTGTACGGTATAGAAGGTAGATCCCTGTACGGTATAGAAGGTAGATCCCTACACGATATAGAAGGTAGGTCCCTTTACATTATAGAAGGCAGGTCCCTGTACGGTATAGAAGGTAGGTCCCTGTACTGTATAGAAGGTAGATTCCTCAGAACAGAGGCACAGACAAACACACATGGATTTCTTCAGAATAACAAAAGATTGAAATATGTGATTTCACTTGAAACGTGGAATGCCTTTGCTAGTTCCTTATCCTTAACTCTTTGGGTGTAGCAGTACTTTAATGGGAAACATTTTACTATTTAGTGCACCCCCCCCCCCTTTTTTAGACGTGATTTCCCATTTTCAAGTTGGATATTGAGGAGGACTTCCAGCCACTGTCGGAGAGCTCCAGGGACAAGGAGGACCTATAGACCCTGCAGAGGGCTAAGTTTGCTGGTGTATAGGACCTTGCTCTTTAGGGGGTCCACCAGTTCCGGTAAGAGTCCTCACATATCGAGTGTTTTTTTTTCTATTCAAGATACCCCCATCTCCTTGGTGACGTTGGAAGTGACCTGGAGTTCATCGCCTCAATGGAATCACCCCCTCTCACACTGTGGAATCCTTTATGTGTGGACTCCATGTGTTTTTTTCATTTCTTTTAATGCAGTCTTTACTTATAGACTTATATTTGTGTTGCACTTGCACTTTATTTCATTTATTTAATCATTTTTTGTGATCACTCAGGCTATTTATGAGCACAACTTATTTATATAATTTTTTTGCACTGTGGAGATATCTGATAGTTTTTGTTACTGCTGTATGTTTATTGCACGCTCTAGCGCGGTATAACCCCTTATATTTACTTACACTGTACTTTATAGAAGGTAGGTCCCTGTACGGTATAGAAAGTAGGTTCCTGTACAGTATAAAAGGTAGGTCCCTGTACGGTACAGAAGGTAGGTTTCTGTACGGTATAGAAGGTAGGTCCCTGTATGGTACAGAAGGTAGGTTTCTGTACAGTATAAAAGGTAGGTCCCTGTACGGTACAGAAGGTAGGTTCCTGTACGGTATAGAAGGTAGGTTCCTGTACAGTATAAAAGGTAGGTCCCTGTACGGTACAGAAGGTAGGTTTCTGTACGGTATAGAAGGTAGGTCCCTGTATGGTACAGAAGGTAGGTTTCTGTACAGTATAAAAGGTAGGTCCCTGTACGGTACAGAAGGTAGGTTCCTGTACGGTATAGAAGGTAGGTTCCTGTACAGTATAAAAGGTAGGTCCCTGTACGGTACAGAAGGTAGGTTTCTGTACGGTATAGAAGGTAGGTCCCTGTACGGTACAGAAGGTAGGTTCCTGTACGGTATAGAAGGTAGGTCCCTGTGCAGTACAGAAGGTAGATTCCTCAGAACAAGGCACAAACACACATGGATTTCTTCAGAATAGGAAAAGATTGAAATATGTGATTTTACTTGAAATGTGGAATGCCTTTGCGAGTCTGAAATCCTTAACTCTTTGGGTGTAGCAGCACTTTAATGGGAAATATTTTACTATTTAGTGCACCCCCCTCCACCCTTTTTTAGATGTGATTTCCCATTTTCAAGTTGGATATTGAGGAGGATTTCCAGCCCCAGTCGGAGAGCTCCAGGGACAAGGAGGACCTATAGACCCTGCAGAGGGCTAAGTTTGCTGGTGTATATGACCTTGCTCTTTAGGGGGTCTACCAGTTCTGGTAAGAGTCCCCACATATCAAGTGGGTTTTTTCTATTCAAGATACCACCATCTCCTTGGTGACATTGGAAGTTACCTGGAGTTCATCGCCTCATTGGAATCACCAAGGAAGGTAGGTTCCTGTATGGTATAGAAGGTAGGTCCCTGTACATTATAGAAGGTAGGTCCCTGTACGGCAGTGGTCATCAACCCTGTCCTCAGGGTCCACTAACAGGCCAGCTTTTATGTATTACCTTGGGGAGATGCAGACTAGAATACTGCAATCACTCATCAGCAAATGATATCACCTGTGATGTATTTCAGTTATCTTGCAAACCGGGTCTGTTGGTGTGCTTTGAGGACAGGAGTTGATGACCACTGGTGTACAGGGACCTACCTTTTATAATGTACAGGGACCTACCTTCTACCTTGATGACCACTGCTGTACGGTATAGAACAGCCATTCTCAACTAGGGTTCCTCCAGAGATGGCTAGGGGTTCCTTGAGCTGTGGCTGACTTACCTCCTGTTTGATGGTGCCTACATACTTCTGAGCCAATGCCACTTGGAGGAGCCAGTGGTATGACACCAATGATCTTTATAGCTCTCTGTAAGAGGGCCATTCTTAACACCAATGTAAAAAAGGGCATTCTTCTCACTGGCTACCAAAGTAAGGGGCATTGTTCCCACTGACCCCCAATGAATGGGTTTTATCAGGGGTTCCCCATCACCTGGAAATTATTTTAAGGGTACCTCTGGGGTAAAAAAGGTTTGCGAAAAGCTGGTATAGAAGGTAGGTCCCTGTACATTATAGAAGGTAGGTCCCCGTATGTTATAGACGGTAGGTCCCTGTACGGTATAGAAGGTAGGTCCATGTACGGGATAGAAGGTAAATCCCTGTACAGTATAGAAGGTAGGTCCCTGTGTGGTATAGTAGGTAGGTCCCTGTATATTATAGAAGATATGTCCCTGTACAGTATAGAAGGTATGTCCCTGTACAGTATAGAAGGTAGGTCCGTGTACATTATAGAAGGTAGGTCTCTGTACATTATAGAAGGTAGGTCCCTGCATGGTATAGAAGGTAGGTCCCTGTATGGTATAGAAAGGTAGGTCCCTGTACGGTATAGAAGGTAGATCCCTGTACGGTATAGAAGGTAGATCCCTACACGATATAGAAGGTAGGTCCCTTTACATTATAGAAGGCAGGTCCCTGTACGGTATAGAAGGTAGGTCCCTGTACTGTATAGAAGGTAGATTCCTCAGAACAGAGGCACAGACAAACACACATGGATTTCTTCAGAATAACAAAAGATTGAAATATGTGATTTCACTTGAAACGTGGAATGCCTTTGCTAGTTCCTTATCCTTAACTCTTTGGGTGTAGCAGTACTTTAATGGGAAACATTTTACTATTTAGTGCACCCCCCCCCCCCCTTTTTTAGACGTGATTTCCCATTTTCAAGTTGGATATTGAGGAGGACTTCCAGCCACTGTCGGAGAGCTCCAGGGACAAGGAGGACCTATAGACCCTGCAGAGGGCTAAGTTTGCTGGTGTATAGGACCTTGCTCTTTAGGGGGTCCACCAGTTCCGGTAAGAGTCCTCACATATCGAGTGTTTTTTTTTCTATTCAAGATACCCCCATCTCCTTGGTGACGTTGGAAGTGACCTGGAGTTCATCGCCTCAATGGAATCACCCCCTCTCACACTGTGGAATCCTTTATGTGTGGACTCCATGTGTTTTTTTCATTTCTTTTAATGCAGTCTTTACTTATAGACTTATATTTGTGTTGCACTTGCACTTTATTTCATTTATTTAATCATTTTTTGTGATCACTCAGGCTATTTATGAGCACAACTTATTTATATAATTTTTTTGCACTGTGGAGATATCTGATAGTTTTTGTTACTGCTGTATGTTTATTGCACGCTCTAGCGCGGTATAACCCCTTATATTTACTTACACTGTACTTTATAGAAGGTAGGTCCCTGTACGGTATAGAAAGTAGGTTCCTGTACAGTATAAAAGGTAGGTCCCTGTACGGTACAGAAGGTAGGTTTCTGTACGGTATAGAAGGTAGGTCCCTGTATGGTACAGAAGGTAGGTTTCTGTACAGTATAAAAGGTAGGTCCCTGTACGGTACAGAAGGTAGGTTCCTGTACGGTATAGAAGGTAGGTTCCTGTACAGTATAAAAGGTAGGTCCCTGTACGGTACAGAAGGTAGGTTTCTGTACGGTATAGAAGGTAGGTCCCTGTATGGTACAGAAGGTAGGTTTCTGTACAGTATAAAAGGTAGGTCCCTGTACGGTACAGAAGGTAGGTTCCTGTACGGTATAGAAGGTAGGTCCCTGTGCAGTACAGAAGGTAGATTCCTCAGAACAAGGCACAAACACACATGGATTTCTTCAGAATAGGAAAAGATTGAAATATGTGATTTTACTTGAAATGTGGAATGCCTTTGCGAGTCTGAAATCCTTAACTCTTTGGGTGTAGCAGCACTTTAATGGGAAATATTTTACTATTTAGTGCACCCCCCTCCACCCTTTTTTAGATGTGATTTCCCATTTTCAAGTTGGATATTGAGGAGGATTTCCAGCCCCTGTCGGAGAGCTCCAGGGACAAGGAGGACCTATAGACCCTGCAGAGGGCTAAGTTTGCTGGTGTATATGACCTTGCTCTTTAGGGGGTCTACCAGTTCTGGTAAGAGTCCCCACATATCAAGTGGGTTTTTTCTATTCAAGATACCACCATCTCCTTGGTGACATTGGAAGTTACCTGGAGTTCATCGCCTCATTGGAATCACCAAGGAAGGTAGGTTCCTGTATGGTATAGAAGGTAGGTCCCTGTACATTATAGAAGGTAGGTCCCTGTACGGCAGTGGTCATCAACCCTGTCCTCAGGGTCCACTAACAGGCCAGCTTTTATGTATTACCTTGGGGAGATGCAGACTAGAATACTGCAATCACTCATCAGCAAATTATATCACCTGTGATGTATTTCAGTTATCTTGCAAACCGGGTCTGTTGGTGTGCTTTGAGGACAGGAGTTGATGACCACTGGTGTACAGGGACCTACCTTTTATAATGTACAGGGACCTACCTTCTACCTTGATGACCACTGCTGTACGGTATAGAACAGCCATTCTCAACTAGGGTTCCTCCAGAGATGGCTAGGGGTTCCTTGAGCTGTGGCTGATTTACCTCCTGTTTGATGGTGCCTACATACTTCTGAGCCAATGCCACTTGGAGGAGCCAGTGGTATGACACCAATGATCTTTATAGCTCTCTGTAAGAGGGCCATTCTTAACACCATTGTAAAAAAGGGCATTCTTCTCACTGACCACCAAAGTAAGGGGCATTGTTCCCACTGACCCCCAATTGATGGGTTTTATCAGGGGTTCCCCATCACCTGGAAATAATTTTAAGGGTACCTCTGGGGTAAAAAGGTTTGCGAAAAGCTGGTATAGAAGGTAGGTCCCTGTACATTATAGAAGGTAGGTCCCTGTACGGAATGCTGTAAACTTGTTTTGAAGCTCAGAGCTGGGAGGGGTATAAAAACACAATGACTGTTTCATGTATGGGATGATTTGTGAATGACACAACCCTGAGACATGTTTATACATTTGTGTAATTAGGGACGTTTGTTTATTCCACCTTCCTCCATCCACACACAAACAGGAGCTGTTTACCATCGGATGGATATTTTCCTGCAGATTGCAATTCTCCCCTCCCGACTTCATGGGGAGAAAGGTTTGCCCGATGTGAACCTGCTAGAACCCGGAGGTGTAACGCCTGTTGCACACCGACATAACAATATACTGATGTTTATATTCAGAATCGTGTTTACAGAAAGATCCTGAGTACAATGTTTTGTAAAGACCTTACATATACACACCTAAGGGCGCATAGGCGTGTACACATGTGTATGCATCCACAGTGCCTTGAAAAAGTATTCACACCCCTTGAAATTTTCCACATTTTGTCATGTTACAACCAAAAACATATTTATTTTATTGGGATTTTATGTGATAGATCAACACAAAGTGGCACATAATTGTGAAGTGGAAGGAAAATGATAAATGGTTTTCAATTTTTTTTACAAATAAATATGTGAAAAGTGTGGCGTGCATTTGTATTCAGCCCTCTTTACTCGGATACCCCTAACTAAAATTTAGTGGGATCAATTGCCTTTTGAGGTCTAATTATTAAAAAGAGTCCACCTGTGTGTAATTTAATCTCAGTATAAATACAGCTGTTCTGTGAAGCCCTCAGAGGTTTGTTAGAGAACCTTAGTGAACAAACAGCATCATGAAGGCCAAGGAACACACCAGACAGGTCAGAGATAAAGTTGTGGAGAAGTTTAAAGCAGGGTTAGGTTCTAAAAAAATATCCCGAGCTTTGAACATCTCATGGAGCTCTGTTCAATCCATCATGCGAATATATAAGAGTATGGCACAACTGCAAACCTACCAAGACATGGCCGTCCACCTAAACTGACCGGCCGGGCAAGGAGAGCATTCATCAGAGAAGCAGCCAAGAGGCCCATGGTAACTCTGGAGGAGCTGCAGAAATCCACAGCTCAGGGGGGAGAATCTGTCCACAGGACAACTATTAGTCGTCTCTCCACAAATCTGCCCTTTATGGAAGAGTGGAAAGAAGAAAGCCATACTGGAAAGAAAGCCATAAGAAGTCCCATTTGCAGTTTGTGAGAAGCCATGTGGAGGACACAGCAAACATGTGGAAGAAGGTGCTCTGGTCAGATGAGACCAAAATGTAACTTTTTGGCCTAAAAGCAAAACGCTATGTGTAGCGGAAAACTAACACTTCACAGCACCCTGAACACACCATCCCCACCGTGAAACATGGTGGTGGCAGCATCATGTTATGCTTTTCTTCAGCAGGGACAGAGAAGCTGGTCGGAGTTGATGGGAAGATGGATGTAGCCAAATACAGGGCAATCTTAGAAGAAAACCTGTTAGGGTCTGCAGAAGACTTGAGACTGGGGCGGAGGTAGGTCCCTGTATAGAAGGTACGTTCCTGTACGGTATAGAAGGTACGTTCCTGTACGGCATAGAAGGTAGTTCCCTGTACGGTATAGAAGGTAGGTCCCTATTTTGAGAGTCTGGAATTCTCTCACCGCCCTATTCTCATGTGGTTTATTTATGGTTTTAAAGCAATTTAACCCCTGAGCTCCTGAAGAAGCATATAAACACGCAAAACATATTGAGCAAGATGTGGAGCTGGACATCACCACCCCTCAAATAGCTGCCATTGGATACCTGGATATTAGGGAACCATGGTTGTTTTCATCATTTTGTATACACTGTGACTATTGGGGGCTCCCTAGTCATAGTTTGAGGGTTATTGGTGATACCAGCGCAGTGCAATTGGGGTCAATGAGAAAAAATATAATGCAATATATACACATATTTGTTTTAAACCAATTTTGTAAAATGTCAATAAATACTATTTTTAATCTACTTTAAGTTGTAGTGGCACTAAAGTCCCATATTTCTTTCATTCGTTCAAACATCTTCATCAGTTGGCCGAAAGTTCTCCAGAATGCGACCCACACACAGCTAACAGCCGTCTACTCACCCAGTAGAGCAGATGTGGGCATGCACCCAACAGGTTCACCCTAAACTGACCATGTCTGTGAAGGAGGTTCATGAAAGTGACAGCTTCGAACATGTGGACGCTGTAAATTTAGAGAAGACCAGCGGGACTTGGTAGGACCTGACAGCTTATAGCAGCTGGTTAAATGATGGGGTGAGAGAGAAATCTGATACGGACTCAGCTTTTGGTGGTTGTAGCCAATATTAGTGCACTTGCTACAGTTGAGGACTGTCCGTGATACTCCTTTTCTTTGCAATAACCCCCTTTTTCTCTGTCCAAGAAGTTCTGTTTCACAAGGACATACCTGCCAACTGTCCCTGATTTTCGAGGGACTGTCCCTGATTTGGAACAAAGTCCCTCTGTCCCTCTTTCCTCCTCATTTGTTCCCTCATTTTGGTTTGATCTATATAGTTGTACATAAAGTGCACAATCTATTAAAAAGTGTCTCCCAGTGCTAAACCTTTCCCCCAATTTCTAAATTGCTGCATTTGTAAATTCCAAAAGCCAATATAAAGGAATAGTAGGGGTGAAAAAAGCATTTGTGGGTTTAAGCAATCATTTTTTTTTGTACAATTATCCTTAAAGTGGTTGTAAACCCTTACAACCAACTTTGACCTACAGGTAAGCCTAGATTAAGGCTTACCTGTAGGTCCAAGAAATATCTCCTAAACCTACACAGTTTAGGAGATATTTGCCGAACGACAGGCACCACTGTTGACGGCGCATGCGCCGTAGACAGCGGCGCGCAGGCGCACTGAGCGTGCCGCGGTCAACGGCGATATGCCGCGAGTGGCGGCTCCCGTGCGCATGCGCGGGAGTGACGTCATCGCGGCTTCGCCGAATGACAGCGGTGGAGCAGTGAGACCCACCGAGAAGATGGATGTGCCGGACTACAGGGTTACAGCGGTGACTTCGCTGGCTCCTGTGGCAGGTAAGTGACACATAATGGACTCCTATGCGATGCATAGGAGTCCATTATGCTTTACCTTTGCAGGGAATGAAAGAGGAAGTAACCTCATCAGGGTTTACTTCCTCTTTAAAGGGGAGCGTGGCAGAGGATTTGTCCTATACCTATATACTTTTGCTAATAGGTGTCCATCATTCTCATCTCTGAAAGTTAGGAGGTATGCACAAGGAGTTGGCCTTCCGTGCCTGGACCAAGAAGAAGGCAGTAGACCTTCAAAAGCCAGTCCTGGAAATGTAAAGTATAACCAAAGGCAACATTTTTTTTTAGTTTTGGATAGAATGGAGAGGAATTAGATCACCTATTAGATTTTTATTGCTGTCTGTGCCCCAGTTAAGGAGATTCTCCCTTTTTATTTGTCCTGTTTACCATTATCATTAAAAATTTGAAAGTAAAGGAAAATCCCAAATTTTGGGTTGTCCCCAGAAAAGTAGTAGAGGGGAAATCTTCCAATGGGGACACTAATTCTGGTAACCTGGGGGTCCCCAATGAATTACATTTTTTGCAGGGATGTCCTCTTACTTCCTGTTTGGCTATGGGACAGGAAGTGAAGGGAAATCTTCCCAATGGGAAACAAATGGTGAAAAGAAAAATCGGACAGGAGTTATAACCCTCCGTTACGCTGTCCAAATAAAAACAAAAAGTTTACCTATAGCCCTACTTTAACCACTTGCTGGAAAATGACGTCAGCAAAGTGGTTGTGATAGCCTGACCGGATGTCTGGGACACATGACGTCTTTCAGGATATCAGGATATTAAGCCGCTGCGCGTCCCCGTTGATCAGCATTTTCTCACTCATGTCTGACCGACACAAGTAGAGGAGAGACGACTGGCTGCTCTCCTGATGGGGGGGGGGGTCTTTGCTGATTTTTTATCAGTGCAGCCCCCCCTCGGATGCCCACTATGGACCACCAGGATGCTGCCAGGACCACCAGGGATGGCCGCCACACTGAACCACCAGGTATGCCACCCTAGACCACCGGGGAAATACCAATCAGTACCAAAGAAAAAGTTCCTGCCAGTGCCACCAGTGCTGCCTATCAGTGAAATCTATCAGTGCCAGCCAGCAGTGCCCATAAGTGCAGCCCAGCATTGCTTTTTATCAGTGCCACCCTTAAGTACCCATCAATGCAGCCTTTCAGTGCACATTAGTGTTGCCTAGCAGTGCTACCTATGAATGCCCATCAATGCCCCCTATCAATGCCCATCAGTGCTGCATATCAGTGCCACCTATCAGTGCCATCTCATCGGTGCCGCCTTATCAGTGTCCATCAGTGTAGGAGAAAACGTACTTATTTACAAAATGTTATAACAATAACAAAGAAAACCTTTTTTTTTTTCACAATTTGCGGTCTTTTTTTAGTTTAGCAAAAAATAAAAAACGGAGAGGTGATCAAATACCACCAAAAGAAAGCTCTATTTGTGGGAAGACAAAAATAAAAATGTAGTTTGGGTACAGTGTAGTGTGACCGCGCAACTGACATTTAAAAAGTGACAGTGCTGAAAGCTGAAAATTGGCCTGGGCAGGAATGTGCGAAAGTGCCCGCTATTGAAGTGGTTAAATTTGAATTCAGGGAATTAGACAAAAATCTATCCTTGTGGTGACATCCCCCATCCCCATCCAACTCCCCCCCCCCCCTACAGACACAAACTACAAAGGTTTAGACCCTTATTTATTTGGGGTGCAGGCTAAAGGTGGGTTACTTACCCAATCACTTTGTGAGGTAGGCTCTGTTCTCTTTTCCCAGAAACTCCGAGCTGTGGGTGGTCCCTCAGCATCATCATGTACAATAAAGGGCTACTAATATAAAACTATGGGCAAAACTTCTCTTTTTTTTTTCATTTTGTGGGTGGGGACACCCAAAACTCCCAAGAAAATGGGAACAGATTCAGGAATTATAGCAGGGAGAGCTCACTGTTGGAGCGCCCAAGATATGTAAGAATCCAGAAGCCGACCCAATACAGTGGCTTCCACATAGCTCCCAACTGTCCCTGACTTCGAGGGACTGTCCCTGATTTGGAACAAAGTCCCTCTTTCCTCGTCATTTGTCCCTCATTTTGGTCTGATGTATATAGTTGTTTATAAAATTATCTTTTAATCTTTCAAAAAAGTGTTTCCCAGAGATAAACCTTTCATCTAATTTCTAAATTGCTGCATTTGTAAATGTCAAAAGCTAAAATATAAAGGAATAGTAGCGGTAAAAACAAGCACTTGCGGGTTTAACTAAATATTTTTGTGTATAATTCTCCTTTAAGGGGGCGTGTCCTATACCTCCATACTTTTGCTAATAGGTGTCCCTCATTCCCACCTTAAAAAGTTGGGAGGTATGGGTTCCACCTATAACTCAAATCATTTTGGGTGGATTGACTATGCGGACGTGGAGATCGGAGACCGGGGCAGAGTGACTCATTTTTTATTATTTTTTTTATTTTGATAAAGTTCTTTCACAGCTTTGATGGAAGTATTTCTTGCTATTCTTGCATAATAGTTATTGTAGCATTTTTGCATCATTTTTTTCCACTCGGGATCTGGAAACCTATAATGACTGGTAATGAGGAACCCAAAAACAGAAATTCACTTTTACTATATAGTCTGCAGACTGTGGCTCTATCCTATTTCCAAACACTTTGCTGCTGTCTGGGTTCCTGTTGATGCACCTGTGTCCGGATTACCAGGCATGCTCTCTTCGGCGGTTTGTAGTAAACAGGAAGCTCAGGCGGTTAGATGAAGCCTTGGCACCTGCAAGGAGCCGCTGTGATCCTGCTGTCCACCTCTAGGGGGAGCTGTGCTGCAAAACACAAGGAACAAGCTGCATTCATCATAGGTTATTATTATTATGATTATTATTATTTAGGATTTATATATCGCCAACAGTGTTAATTTCGTCGACTAAAACATTTTAGTCAACTAAATTAATATTATTTTAGTTGACTAAAATACGACTAAAACTAAAACAACTGAGATGACTAAAATACGACTAAAACTAAAATGCCATTTTAGTCAAAAGACTAAAATGGGACTAAAACTAAAATGCCATTTTAGTCAAAAGGTTATTATTATTATCATAGGTTATTATTATTATTATTATTATGATTATTATTATTTAGGATTTATATAGCGCCAACAGTGTTAATTTCGTCGAATAAAACATTTTAGTCAACTAAAACTAAGACTAAAACTAAAACTAAGACTAAAACTAAATTGAAATTTGACTTTAAAATTAACATTGGTCTGTAGTGCATGTTCATACCTCAATGCCGTAATAAATAACATTTAAGATTTTTCACTCCAGCAGTATATAACGAGTTTGGACTTTGTAGAGAAATGTTAACTAATGCATTACAATTTAATTACACCTATTCAATTTTAGACGACTAAAATGAGTTTTAGTTGACTAAAATGTACCAGAGATTTAGTCGACTAAATACGACTAAAACTAAAACAATTGCAGAAAACTAAAATGAAGACTAAAACTAAAATGCCATTTTAGTCCTAAGACGAATGCCCCATACACGCGGTCGGAAATTCCAACGGAAAAAGTCTGATCGGATTATGTCGTCGAAAAATCTGATCGTGTGTGGGCCCAATCAGACTTTTTGCCGACGGAAAAAGTTTGAGAGCTGGATCTAAAATTTTCCGACAACAAAATCCGATCTGACTATGTCCGATCGTGTGTAGAGAATTCCAACGCACAAAGTGCCACGCATGCTCAGAAATTTTTTGGAGAAGAAAGCTATTGGCTACTGGCCTCTACGTAGTCCCGTTGTACGTTTTGTACGTCAACTCGTTCCGAATGATTGGATTTTCTGACAACGTTGTGCGACCGTGTGTATGCAAGACAAGTTTTTGGCCAAAATCTGAAAAAAATCAGACGGATTTTGTGGTCGGAATGTCCAACCGTGTGTACGAGGCATAAGACTAAAACGAAATTGAAATTTGCTGCCAAAATTAACACTCAGCGGCAACAGTTTGCATATTGCATTACAATATAAGGTGAGACAGTTACAATACAAATCAAGATAAGAGGGTTGGGAGGGCCCTGCTTGTGAGGGCGTACAATCTAAAAGGGAGGGGCAAATGATTTAAAAAAATGTAATAATTGTGTAGGGAAGAGTTGATGGTGAAAGAAAACGTTGGGTACGGTTGGGAAAAGATTTCCCTAATTAGGTGAGCTTCCAGCGATTACCAAAAGGTGGAAGGAGTGGGAGATAGTCTGTTTGGGGTAAGGAGTTCCAGAGGATGGGAGAGGCTCTGGAGAAGTTCTGGAGGCAAGTATGGGAGGAAGTGATGAAGGAACTAGAGAACAGGAGGTCTTGGGAGGAGAGGAGACAACGGTTAAAGGCTAAGTTCACTTTTTGCACCATTATACATGTTATACCTGTATTTAGGGTGTAACATGGTACAAATGCCCCCCCTCCCACCACAAATCCACTGATCATGGGTGCAATGCTTTGCACTCTGTAAAATCCTGTAAAAATGTATTATTTTTTTTCAAAGGTGAAAATAGTCTTTAACCGGTTCCCGACTGGCGCACACCGATGTATGTCGGCAGAATGGCACGGGCAGGCATATTGGAGTACAGGTACGTCCAATCTTTAAAGCGGAGGTCCACCCTAAAGTGGACCTTCCGCTCATCGGAACCCTCCCCCCCTCCGGTGCCACAATCGGCACCTTTCAAGGGGGAGGGGAGTGCAGTTACCTGGATAATCCAGGTAACTGCACCCACTTCCGGGATAGCTCTCTGCGGAAAGGGGCGTAACTTACGCCCCTTTCCGCAAGTGCCCGCCCCTTCCCGCAAGTGCCCCGCTGCCTGCTGGGAAACACACAGATCCCAGAGGCAGCGGGGAGCGTCCTTATTGCGCAGCGCGATTCGCGCATGCGCAGTAGGGAACCGGGAAATGAAGCCGAAAGGCTCCATTTCCTGATTCCCATACCCAAGATGGCGGCGGCAGGACCCGACAGACGACCTAGAGATCGGCTTCGGGTGCCGACATCGCGGGCGCGCTGGACAGGTAAGTGTCACTATTTTAAAAGTCAGCAGCTGCAGTATTTGCAGCTGCTGACTTTAAAAAAAAAAAAAAACGCGGAGTCCCGGTGGACTCCCGCTTTAATGCTGCCCTGCCATTGTGTCCGCACCACCGGCGGCACGCTCACGTGTTGGTCAGGACCCCCGTGAGTCCGGTCGCGGGTATCGCGGACTCAATCGCCGCGGGCATAGCCGCGATCATCCCACGGGGCAGCTGAATGGAGAAATGCCGTTGTAAACAGCATTTCCCCATTCTGCCTAGCAACTAGTGACGCTGATCTCTGCTCAGTGTGATTGGAGCAGAGATCAGTGTTCACTAAATGAAAGCCCAGCCCCCCACAGTTAGTAACACACCCCTAGGAACACTTAACCCCTACACTGCCACCCACTGGTTAACCCCTTCACTGCCAGTGTCATTTACACAGGAATCACTGCATTTATATAGCAGTAATTGCTGTATAAATGACAATGGTCCCAAAAATGTGTCAAAAATGTCCGATGTGTCCGCCATAATGTCGCAGTCCCAATAAAAATCGCTGATTGCCGCCATTGCTAGTAAAAAAAAAATTATTAATAAAAATGCCATAAAACTATCCCCTATTTTGTAAACGCTATAACTTTTGTGCAAACCAATCAATAATCGCTTATTGCGATTTTTTTAACCAAAAATATGTAGAAGAATACGTATCGGCCTAAACTGAGGGAAAAATATGTTTTTTTATATATATTTTTGGGGGATATTTATTATAAGAAAAAGTAAAAAATAATGCGTTTTTTTCAAAATTGTCGCTCTATTTTTGTTTATAGCGCAAAAAATAAAAACCGCAGAGGTGATCAAATACCACCAAAAGAAAGCTCTATTTTTGGGAAAAAAGGACACCAATTTTGTTTTGGAGCCACGTCACGCGACCGCGCAATTGTCAGTTAAAGCGACGCAGTGCCGAATCGCAAAAAGTGGTCTGGTCTTTGACCAGCAAAATGGTCCGGGACTGAAGTGGTTAAGGTAATATTTTGAGATGGGGTTGGTAATGTAGCTTGCATTATATACATTGATTGAGTGGAGGGATTGGTAGGGAGGGGTAGCAGACAGTGAGTGGTGGATAAGTCTGGCAGCAGCGTTCACAATAGACTGAAGCAGAGATCGCCTGTGTAGAGTTTGCAAACGAGGAGAGAGTTGCAATAATCAAAGCAAAAGAAAACAAGGGTGTGACCGAGCAGCTTGGTGGTGCCATTGGTTAAGAAAGGGCGTATTTCGGAAATGTCACAGAGCTGAGGGTGGAAACAATTTACTGTGATTGGATGTAAGGCTGAAAGGAGGTTGGGGGAATATAATCAGCTCAGGTTTGGAAAGACGGAGTTTACGGAAATGATGTGACATCCATACTGATGTGCCAGTTAGTAAATTAGTGATGTGTAAAGGGGACTGAAGGGGCGAGCGAAGGAGTAGAGATACAGATTTGGGAGTTGTCAGCATAGAGGTGATATTGGAAGCCATGGAGGCAATCAACTGATCAGGAGAGGAGATAGAGAATAGAAGGGATCCCAGGAAGACGCCTTGGGGGCCCCCCTGGAAAAAGGGAGAGGAAGAGATAGAGTTGAAACCTTGCAAGCTAAGGGAGTGGAGTTGTGACAGGTAGATAGGTAGGAGGAAAACCAGGAAAGGGCAGGAGATGATGGGATAGGGCATAGTCTTGGAGGCCAATGGACTGGAGTTGTAGGTGACACTGAAGGAACGCTTAGGTAGGAGGCCAACAAGCAAAACTCAGTCTTTGCTGGAATGGAGAAGAGGAAACAATAGAGCATAGTCTTGGAGGTCACGGGAGTGGAGTTGTAGGGGACACTGAAAGAAAAACTTAAGCAGGAGGAGAACCAGAAAAGAGTCTTTCAGACCTCGAAAGTAGAGTTCTTTGAGGAGGAGTGAGTCGTCAACTGTATAAAAAGCAACAGAAAGGTCTATTAGTAAGAACACAGAGTAGTGGCCATTGGTTTTAGAAGTTAGTAAGTCATTAGTGAGTTTAGGAGGGCAGTTTTCCTGTGGGGGGCTGTGAGAAAAGGCTAGACTCTAAAGTCCTGTACACAGGGGCCAAATAGCGGGGCGACATCGGCCAGTTCAATAAAAACCGGGTAACATTCGGCCTGTGTCTATGGGAGCTGGTCTGACAGAATCCAGCCATTTGGCCGGCTTCTGTCAGACAAACATGCTGGAAAACCAGCAGCCGTCTGGCTCCCGATCAGCGCTTTCAAACAATGTCGGAACACAACAGCTCAGCAGGGGGGATTGCTGTACTAACGTCGGATTGTTAGTACAGTGGCTCCGACCTGAGCTTACTTTTTTTTTTTCGTTCAACTCGCTGGGTGTGTACCAGGCTTAAGGCAGGCCATAGATGATGCAATTTTCTTTCAACACAGTGTTGATGGGGAAATCCCTTCCATGGAGCTATTGTGTTCTCCTGGCGGGGGGGGGGGGGGGTGTCAAGGGGATCACAGTGATTATTGCTAGCGGCTGGTAATAATCATATCGATCGACTCGGGTACAATCAGCCCGTCCATAGATGGTTTGAATCGACCCATCTAAGGCTGGCTTAAAGGGTCAAGAAAGTTGTTATCAGTGAGGTCCTCAACTTGAAAAACAATCTCCTTTTAGAGTTGGCAACGATTATGTAGGCTGAGAGGTCTCCTGACTGGTTGTAAGCTCAGTAAGTTGTTCAGAGACTCTCTCGCATTACAATGACATAGGTTGCAAAGTTTAAATACTTGTATTTTTTCTAGGGGAAAGAACACAAGCGGTTTTACTTGCTTTATTCCTCACTCCCCTGGCAGCCTGTGCTTCCCTTCAATGCTCCAGGCTGTAAACAGTCCTTCTGCATCCTCACTTGCAATTCAGGACTGCTGGCCCTGCATTGTATGTAATGACATCATAGTGTGACTGATGGAGCACGGAAGAGAAGAGGTTTCTGGAAACGGATGACACAGAGAGGAGGATGTCTGTGGGAACAAATGATAAGGTAAGTGCGACAAACCCAACCAGGACAGGACTTTTTGGAGGGGACTGCAACATGTCCTCTTGCCTATGGACTATGTGCCCAGGCTTTTGAGGGGGCTCTATTCTTTGGAAGGTGTGTGCCTGGGGGACCTCTGGAGTAGTTTTACTTCAGATTCAAGTCCATGTGCCCCTGAAACACACAGAGTTTGAGCACTGGAGCACCCGGATACAGATTTGGGGCATCTATGCCCAAATCAGCATTGACTGCTTCAACCCCCCCCCCTAGACTTAGAATAGATGGTGATATGCTCAGCTCAAAACAACCTGATGCTGAGGTTCCTTGCTATAGTCTGTTTATTAAGGTGTCTTTCCCTCATTGTATGAATTCCCATTGTTTATCGAGTCACCTATTGTTTCTGTCTGTCTGCTCATCTCTTGGAGATGTGATTAATATTGTGTCCACTTTACCTTGTTACCAAACCATTGTGGGATGTTTGTGTTTATGTTAGCTGTTCATTAGATGTACTGATATTGCTGTTTACCATAATGTGATCAAGCTCTGATCTGATCTTGTGTGGTATGTATTCTGTGTGAGTCAGTTCCAGTTTGCACCTAAGCTAGTGTCGTCTAGTTCTTGGGTGCTCAGTTATAATACCTGGTTCCTGGTTCCAGACTGGAGGAAGCTGTATACTGATGGAAGCACCCAAGAGGGGTGCCAAGGGGTCCGTCACAGTAAGTAAAACTGGTACACAAAGCAAGACCCTTACAGTGCAGGATGAGCCCCACAGCAAGAGTAGTTGTTTTTTTCATTTTTCTTGAGTTCATCTTTAAGGAAGCCCACTCCTGTCTGCTTTCTGTGTACCAGCTGCTCTCTAAGGCCTGATTCACACCTATGCAGGTTGCAATTTGCATATTGCAGGTGCATGTTGTGTTTTTCAATACACACTTTTGATCCATTGAAGTCTATGGAACCAAAAACCAGAAAAAAAAAAAGTCCCTGGCCCTTTCCATAAAAAGCACAGATGTGAACAACATCCATAAAAAAACCATGTTAAATGGACTGTAGTGTGTTTCTGCAAAACTGAAAACGCACCAAAAAAATGCATAGGTGTGAACCAGGCCTTAAGGGGGACAACAGACCATGCTGTGTATGCACAACTCACCATTTTAAAACCCTCTCCCGATGTTGCGCATAGCTGAAATTTGGGCTGTGATTGGATAGTGAAACATCAGAGTGAGGAGCTAATCGCTTTGCTCTCTCCTTCTATCAGCATGCTTCTTGTTAGCACATGAAAAGATTGACTTCTTGTGCTGCTTTTTCTTTTCATGCTCCAGCTCTGCTGTACAGGCAGTGCAAGGGATTGATACCAAGTCACATTCAGATGCTTACAATGATTGCAATTAAAAATCACATTTTCGATGGATTAATGATGCTGCATTAATAATGTGTGTCTTTTATATCTGCCCGGAGTTCAGCTTTAAAAGCAGACATGGAGGGGAGCTAGGCCTTCAAGGTCTATTGAAGTAATAGGCAATGATTGTTCGTTGTACATCCCCTCCCACCGCTCCTATTTTTAGGTGCTGCTCTTAACTGGATATGTATAGCAATGACAACAGCTGAGCTCCATCAGCCAGGCTAATAATCTGATCTGTGTGGAGTAGGATATCATACGTGGACGGCCGTGCAATAATTATGTCACCAGGATCATGTTCGCCTAGGATCGAGTGACGCTCCACTACAGAGCCTGTGTGTTTACAGCTATATATATAGTCTAAAGCCAGCTTAGGATGTATATAGAAAGCATGGCTGCAAGGATTTCCAGGCACAGTCCTGGGCATCACATTCTTCTAGGTGAAATCGTTACATTATATTAACCTGATTTTGCAAGTTAAGCTGGCCATACACCATACAATTTTCTTATTCAATTTCCTTTAGATTTACCTTCAACTGTGTAGTACAAGGGCCTGCCTGATTGCACACAAACACACAACTAAATACAGACAACTAAACTCCAGACACACAACTAAATACATATATTCTAGCCGATTTGTGTAGCACCCTGGTGTTTAGGCAGGGTTGCTCCTAAATTTACCTGCCAGGCATAGCTACCTTGGCCTATTGTTAGGCAGTAGCAGCTGGTGCTCAACATTTTTTGGGGGGGCGCAAACAAACTGAAAACAAAAAACAAGAAAACATCAAATGCAGCTACTGTGCCCATCAAACGCAGCCACTGTGCCCATCAAGCGCAGCCACTGTGCCCATCAAGCCAGGGGCGGATCCAGAGTCTAGTCTCGGGAGGGGCACTGCCAGAAAATAAGTTTTTTTTTGCGGGCAATTTATCGGGGACATGGCTGGTGCTAGCGTTTCAATCATGACGGCACCATGGTTAATATGGTGTCAGGATGTTGGAAGCGCATTATTTCTATTATTACATTGTTATATAGAATGTTATATAAAATGAAATGGTTCAACTCACCATAATGCAGAATCAGTGAGAGCCCAGAGTGTGTCACCCGTCACCAGTTGCAGATCGTCACTTGCCATGCCACACGTTGTGGACTGTCACTTGCCACGCCACCTGCCACCAGATGCCGATTGTCACTTGCCACGTCACCTGCCACACGTTGCAGATTGTCACTTGCCACCAGATACGGATTTCCACGTCACCTGCCACACATTGCGGACTGTCACTTGCCACGTTACCTGTCACACGTTGCAGATTGTCACTTGGCACGTCACCTGCCACACGTTGCAGATTGTCACTTGCCACACCATCTGCCACCAGATACAGATTTCCACGTCACCTGCCACATGTTGCGGACTGTCACTTGCCACGTCACCTGCCACATGTTGCAGATTGTCACTTGCCATGTCACCTGCCACACTTTGCAGATTGTCACTTGCCACGTCATCTGCCACCAGATACGGATTGCCACTTGCCATGTCACCTGCCACACATTGCAGACTGCCACTTGCCACATCATCTGCCACATGTTGCAGATTGTCACTTTCCACGTCATCTGCCACCAGATACGGATTTCCACATCACCTGCCACACGTTGCGGACTGTCACTTGCCACGTTACCTGCCACATGTTGCAGATTGCCACGTCACCTGCTACACGTTGCGGATTGTCACTTGCCACGTCACCTGCCACCAGATACAGATTGCCACTTGCCATGTCACCTGTCATTTGTTGCCAATTGTCACTTGCCACGTCACTTTCCTGCTGTCGGGGCGGAGGGAGTGATTGTGATGAGTATGGACAAGATGGAGGGATGAGGTGATGCAGGTAGGAGGGGCCAGCACACTCAACACACTCAGGGGCGGACGCATAAAGGGAAGATTGCTGGCGCTCTGCCTCTGTCACACAGTGCCCCTATAGTGTCATATTTTGCTCCCCATCACAGAATGCTCCGGAAGTGATGTTGCAGCCAGAAATTTAGCACTGCGCATGCACGATGCGTTCCAAACACTTGCACCATGCGTTTCAAATGATTTGCAACAATGCAGACCAGTGAAACAGTCCGATAATGTCAGAGAAGTGAGGGGAGGTAATCCCCTCCCTGAGCCACAGTTACCTGCTCTCTCTCCGCCGCTCTGTCTAAAGTTAATGTCACGATTACCTCCCCTCACTTCCGTGACATTATCCGACGGTTTCACTGACCTACATTGTCGGAAACCCTCTGAAACGCATGTGTAAGCATTTGGAACGCATCGCGCATGCGCAGTGCTAAATTTCTGGCCGCAACGCCACTTCGGGAGCATTCTATGATGGGGAGCAAAATATGACACTACACCGCTCCTCCAGGCAGCTCCTGTCACGTGACGTCGGCTCTGAGTCTGAGACTCCGAGTCTGACGTGAGTCACGTGACTGTCTCAATGACATCACTCGTTGCTAGACGCCAGGCGGGCAGGCGCTAGCAACGAGTGCAGGGTTGCCAAGCCAACGGCTCAGCTCCACCCACCTCCTAGCTCCTCCTGGTCCAGTGCCGCCGTGTAATACACCAGAGTCTCTCTCTCTCTCTGCGCCGCTGATCGCTGATGAGACAGAGAGAGAGACTTGGGCATAGCAGCGCTGCAGCCTGCAAGTCAGTCGGTGACAGTGTGATATTTTCGGGGGGGGCAATTGTCCTGTTGCCCCCCCCTGGATCCGCCCCTGCATCAAGCGCAGCCACTGTGCCCATCAAATGCAGCCACTGTGCCATCAAACGCAGCCACTGTGCCCATCAAGCGCAGCCACTGGTCCATCAAACGCAGCTACTATGCCCATCAATTGCTGCCAGTTTGCCCATCAATTGCCACTACTGTGCCCCATTAAATGCTGCCTGTGTGCCCATCAATAGCGGCTACTGTGCTCCATCAAATTCTGCCAGTGTGCATCACCTGGCACTTACCTGTCTCGCAGTGGGTCAGTTGTGATGTCCTGGGTGCTCCTCAATGTCTTCTTCCGTCCTCTCTATCAGGCGTCCAATCACAGCGCCCGCCGTTTCAGCCAATCAGGTGACAGGTAACAGACCCGAGCACCTGATTGGCTGAGAAGCAGTTCAGTGTTAGCAAAGCAAATTTCTTTCGCTTTGCTAACACACAGCTGAGTGAACAGTGAAAGCACAGCATTACGCCCGCTGTTCACATTTTTGGGCACCTATTAGAGCCTACATCATTATTCAACCAAAAAATAAAATAAAAGCCTTGTGCGTGTGTCCTGCTTCATGCCCTGCATGGCTGTCCTCATGTTGAAGTCTCGGAGCCTGCCAATTAACATTGCAACTATCTAGGGGTGTCCTGGCCCTAACCCTCTCTCCCAAAGTTCTGTTAAGAGAAATAAAAATCTCTTTGCATTCAAGAAGTGTCTGCCAACCAATGATGTCACATGTGTGCCCCACTCCTCAGCCTCCCGTAACGTGACCTACCCGACTCTGATGGCAGAATCTAATGTATATGGGCACTCTGATGGGGACACTTGGTGTAAGGGGGTATTCTGATGGGGGCACCTGATTTCCAGTGGGGAAAACTGATTTATGGGGATACTCTAATGGGGGGGGGGGGCACCTAATGTAATGAGGTACTCTAATAGCAGCAGCTGATATATGGGAGCACTCTGATGGGGACTTTTTATGATAAGGGGGTACACTGATGGGAGCAGCTTATGTAAAGGGCACTCTGGTTGTCTGATGGGCCAACTGATCTAAGAGTTACTCTGATAGGGACATCTTATGTAAGAGGTGGTTCTGTTTTATTTTACCTGAAATGTGGATGTGATTGGTCATCTTTTATGTTTTATTAAAGAGAGATTTGGACCTCGGCTGGAAGAAAGTGTCTCTGTGGCAGCTCCTCCTAAGGCCCCAGCTACTGTATGTTTTAGCTGCCTTTCGGCAGCAGCCTCTCTCTCCTATCTCTGGTATTCTTTAGGTGGGTTAGAGAGGATTTATGGAGAAATTACAGCATTGCACGGGGGGGGGGGGGGGGGCAGGGGGTGTAATGGTAAGCTGGCCTGTTAGATTTGCATTCCTTAACTCTGCATCCTGTATATGGCATACTTCTGTCCAGTGCACCCTGTATATAACGCACTCCTTAACTCTGCAACCTGTACATAGTGTATTCCTGAGCCCTGTGTCCTGTATATAGCACACTCCTGAGCCCTGTGTCCTGTGCATAGCACACTCCTGAGCCCTGTGTCCTGTGCATAGCACACTCCTGAGCCCTGTGTCCTGTGCATAGCACACTCCTGAGCCCTGTGTCCTGTGCATAGCACACTCCTGAGCCCTGTGTCCTGTGCATAGCACACTTCTGAGCCCTGTGTCCTGTGCATAGCACACTCCTGAGCCCTGTGTCCTGTGCATAGCACACTCCTGAGCCCTGTGTCCTGTGCATAGCACACTCCTGAGCCCTGTGTCCTGTTCATAGCACACTCCTGAGCCCTGTGTCCTGTGCCTAGCACACTCCTGAGCCCTGTGTCCTGTGCATAGTACACTCCTGAGCCCTGTGTCCTGTGCATAGCACACTTCTGAGCCCTGTGTCCTGTTCATAGCACACTCCTGAGCCCTGTGTCCTGTGCCTAGCACACTCCTGAGCCCTGTGTCCTGTGCATAGTACACTCCTGAGCCCTGTGTCCTGTGCATAGTACACTCCTGAGCCCTGTGTCCTGTACATAGCACACTCCTGAGCCCTACACCATGTACATAGTGCACTCCTTACCTGTGTGTGTGTGTGTGTGTGTGTGTGTGTGTGTGTGTGTGTGTGTGTGTGTGTGTGTGTGTGTGTATATATATATATATATATATATATATATATATATATATATATATATATATATATAAGAATATAAGAAAGAAAGAACCTGCGCAATCCCTAATATCTCATATTAGGATATAAACATCTCGCCCAAATGGAGTGGAGAATAAAAAGTGCACAATATTACATGAAAATACCATAAACACCAAACCTATTGTATGACATATACTTAACCACATATGATAATAAATATATAACAGTGTCACTAATTTACATAACCATGTCGCTAATTACATAAACAGTGAATCTCAGTGATATTAGTGCCCAAAATTGACACAAAAAAAGTGCAAATATATAAATCACATAAATGATTGATGTGTCCTCTTTGAATAGTTCTTGTGAAAATACAAAAAATACAAAAAAGCAAAATTTGAGTGCAAATGCACTATAAACAGAAAACACCACGTGTCCAAAATGGCTACCAAGTCTCTGAATCATGTGTCAACGTGGAACAGATTGAAGTGCACCACCACCAAACGAATAAAATTGGCAGCAGAATTAGGATATGGTTTGGAGTTGCGATCGGCCAACGCTTCCCATTGATGATATGCCTTTTTTCACTATAATTCTGTAAGTGCAATTTTCCCTTTTTACTTTCATTTTTAATAAATGGTTTTACACTATCTGGAGTGCTTTTTCCTTTTTATGGTGGACCATTTGTCTTCCCGTTGGAACACACCCGAGTCTTGCTCTAAAGTGGATCCTGGTTTGGACGATTCAAGTCTTATGCATATTCTGACCTGATCTTTCAAAAAGCGCACCTTACTAGGGCATCTGGTAAGGAGCCAATTTTATTCGTTTGGTGGTGGTGCACTTCAATCTGTTCCACGTTGACACATGATTCAGAGACTTGGTAGCCATTTTGGACACGTGGTGTTTTCTGTTTATAGTGCATTTGCACTCAAATTTTGCTTTTTTGTATTTTTTGTATTTTCGCAAGAACTATTCAAAGAGGACACATCAATCATTTATGTGATTTATATATTTGCACTTTTTTTGTGTCAATTTTGGGCACTAATATCACTGAGATTCACTGTTTATGTAATTAGCGACATGGTTATGTAAATTAGTGACACTGTTATATATTTATTATCATATGTGGTTAAGTATATGTCATACAATAGGTTTGGTGTTTATGGTATTTTCATGTAATATTGTGCACTTTTTATTCTCCACTCCATTTGGGCGAGATGTTTATATCCTAATATGAGATATTAGGGATTGCGCAGTTTCTTTCTTTCTTATTTACATACACATATAACTTTTTGGTATATATTTGAACTGCAGCATCATACAAATTTTTGTGGTTTTGTTTATTCTGTAGCGCAAATTTTTCTCCTTTTTTCATATATATAATATATATACACTGTATATACATATGCACACGTATACATTCACACACACACAAGCATGTGTGTTTGAGGGGTGCATACCCTAAGGTGTGTTTGAGGGGTGCATACCCTAATGCAATAGGCTGCGCACACCTATGTACACAACTGTAAACCTGTCTCACTTCCGTCCAGGGATCTAGTGATCGTGGAGTTTTAGTCCCTTGGAGTAAAATAAGAAATTAGTCTTTTATCTAATTTAGAACAGAATAATCTGTTACAGAACAATATGTTTGAGATAAGTGGTTCTAATAGGAGCAGGACATTACAGGGGACACAGAATGGCACATAATTGACATCCCAGCCTGGTAATGGCCTTTGCCCGGAGCAGAGTTCCAATCATCATATTTTTGCTTATTAAAAATTAAATTAAACTTTTAATAAACAGCCACTCACCTGTCCCAAGGTCAAGAGATGCACTCACCCGCGCTGTGTTCTCCCAGTGCCCTCCCACGGCAGCGCCGGCATCTCTACTATGGGCACCCTAGGTGACTGGAACGGAAGTTGTGTTCTCCCCGTGTCCTCCCTCATCGGCATCTCTACTATGGGCATCCTAGGTGACTGGAACAGAAGTGCAAGCGGGTTCCTGTCAAATTCGGGTACCTGCCCCCCCCCCTCCCCAAAAGCTCTGTTTCAGAAACGGGTCGGGGAGGAGGCCTTAGAGCCGCCGTTACACTTTTGGGTGGAACTCCACTTTAAATTATATGTAAACTTTTCCTATTTGCCACTATTTGGTAGGTTTGATATTCCATTCATTATATTGTACTTGATAGTGTTGGATAGGGGGAAAAAATACCTGGAATTATCAAAGGCAACCTCTCTCAGATTTGTATTGCTGTCTGTTGCAGATTTGTACAATTAGAGGAATTTTCCATTTTCCTAACGGAGCACCAGATAGCAATAAAAACGTAAAAAAGGGGTTTTAGGCTCCATTCAGATCCTGCAGGTGTGATGAAGCATGGACGCATTCCCACACATCACAAGTAGGGCAGACCATTCATTTCAATGGGTTGCCCTACATGCAAGAAATTAGCAAAAGAAGTCCCTGAACCTTTTGCAAAATTGCACCATGCATTTTGCCGCACACGAAAACACACATCATCAGATGTTTGCTAAAGGGCAACGCTTTGTGCACTGGTCCAAATCATTTGGTGGAGGGGGGATTATGGTGTGGGGTTGTTTTTCAGGGGTTGGTCTTGGCCCCTTAGTTCCAGTGAAGGGAACTCTTAACCACTTGAGATCCGCGCTATAGCCAAATGACGGCTACAGCGCGGATCTCCTTTTACCGGGACACGTCTATTGACGTAGTCCCATGCACGAGCGGCCTGCGCGCCCCCTGAGGGGCACGCGCGGCGCGCTCTGTGATCGGCGAGTCCATGAGACTTGCCTGATCACCGATCCGTGCAAGGGGGTCGATCCCGACCCCTTATCACGTGATCAGCTGTCAGCCAATGACAGCTGATCATGTGATATAACGGAGCCGGTAATCGGCTATTATTCCTCCTCGCGCTGTCAGCGCGAGGAGAAAAAAAAAAAGCCGATCACCGGCGGCCGTGATCGGGACTTCAGTCCCGATCACGGCCAGCCCTGCTAGTGCCCACCTGCCCCCTGCCAGTGCCCACCTGCCCCCTGCAGTGCCACATGTATTAAAAGTAAGTGCCCCCCGTCAGTGCCACCCAGCAGTGCCCATAGTGCCACCCAGCAGTGCCCACAGTGCCACCCAGCAGTGCCACCCACAGTGCCACCCAGCAGTGCCCACAATCTGCCTCAAAGGTGCTGCACCCCAGTGCCACATATCCGTGCCCATCAGTGTCATCTACCAGTGCCCAGCAGTGCCGCCCATCAGTGCCCAGCAGTGCCGCCTATCAGAGCCACCTATCAGTGCCACCTATCAGTGCCCATCAGTCCCATCTATCAGTGGTACTTATCAGTGCCCATCCGTGCCACCCATCCGTGCCACCTTATTTGTGCCCATCTTTGCCCATCAGTGCCGCCTTATCTGTGCCCATCGGTGCCGCCTTATCTGTGCCTATTAGTGCCACCTTAACTATGCCTATCAGTGCCCACCAGTGCAGCCTATCAGTGCCCACCAATGCAGCCTATCAGTGCCCACCAATGCAGCCCATCAGTGCCCACCAGTGCAGCCTATCAGTGCCGCCTAATCAGCGCACTTCAATGAAGGAGAAAAATGACCCGTTTGCAATATTTTATAACAAACTATTAAAACATGATTTTTTTTTTTTTGCATCTTTTTTTGTTTGTTTAGCAAAAAATAAAACTCCGAGCTGTAACTAAATACCACCAAAAGAAAGCTCTATTTGTGGGAAAAAAATGATAAAAATTTCATTTGGGTACAGTGTTGTATGACCGCGCAATTGTCATTCAAAATGCATCAGCGCTGAAAGCTGAAAATTGGTCTGGGACTGAGGGGGGTTTAAGTGCCCAGTAAGCAAGTGGTTAAAGCGGAGGTCCACCCTAAAGTGGACCTTCCACTCATTGGAACCCTCCCCCCCTCCGGCGCCACAATTGGCCCCTTTCAGGGGGGAGGGGGGTGCAGGTACCTGTACAGTACAGGTATCTGCACCCACTTCCGGTGTAGATTCTGCATAAGCCACGCCCCTTTCCACAGAATCTACGCCCCTTTCCGAAGGTCCCCCGCTGCCTGCTGGGAAACACACAGATCCCAGAGACAGCGGGGACCATCCTTATTGCGCAGTGCGACTCGCGCATGCGCAGTAGGGAACCGGGAAATGAAGCCGAAAGGCTCCACTTCCTGATTCCCATTCCCCAAGATGGCGGCGGCAGCACCCGAGAGACGATCGAGAGATCGGCTTCGGGTGCCGACATCGCGGGCGCGCTGGGCGGGTAAGTGTCATTATTTTAAAAGTCAGCAGCTGCAGTATTTGTAGCTGCTGGCTTTTTAAAAAAAAAAAAAAAAAACGGCGGAACTCCCGCTTTAAGGTGTCAGCATACCAAGACATTTTGGACAATTTCATGCTCCCAATTTTGTGGGAACAGTTTGGGGATGGCCCCTTCCTGTTCCAACATGACTGCGCACCCAGTGCACAAAGCAAGGTCCATAAAGATGTGGATGAGCGAGTTTGGGGTGGAGGAACAGAGTCCTGACCTCTACCCGATATAGGTAGAGGTAGTCTCTAGCCGGAGACTGTGAGCCAGGCTTTTTCATCTCGGTCAGTGCCTGACCTCACAAATGCGTTTCCGGAAGAATGATCAAACATTCCCATAGACACACTCCTAAACCTTGTGGACAGCCTTCCCAGAAGAGTTGAACCTGTTATAGTTACATATAGTGTGTATATATAATTGGTTTTCTTTTTTTTTTCTTTTTTTTGGAGGGGTGGAGGGAGAGTGAAAAAAAAAAAAACTTAGATCAACTTTGCCATTCTTTACACCAAGCTTAGCAAAGACTTGCAATGTTGTACATAGCCCATAAAATCTATGATTTCATCATTGGAGTGCTGTATGTGAGCCGACAGCTGGCAGCAAGTCGTGTAAAGACACATTACACGGGGTGAGATCCCAATCTGCAGAGCTCATCACCCAGAGAGAGAGGTTCACACACGTTTTGCTTACTAATGTAAACCATCCTCCAGCCAAAAATAATCCCGCTTTGTTCGACTACTACAATGGACATTCACATTGCTGTATTGCACCAGAAGTTGCCTGTCGCTGGCTGATACTCCTCTAAAATGCACAGAGGCCAGGACATTGTACTGCAAATGGTATTAAAATTAGAATTGAGTGGCCTCGAACTTTTCCAGTGTGGAGTAGTACTTTGCATTAAAGCAGAACTCCAGGATTTTTGCAGCCTCCCCCCCCCCCCCCCACTATCTTTTATTAAAAAAATAATGAACTAATAATCAGTTAATATTTAATTAATAAAACACCCTACTCATACCTCTTTTCCTGCAAGCTACTTGTAGGTTCAATGATGTCACCAGTACTTCCTCTTCTTCCTGCAGCAGAAGGGGTGGGGAGGCACCATTCCAGGACTGAGCAGACCTCATGTATTGACATGGGAGCTTCACTCAGTCCTGGAATAATGTGATCCCAACCTGCAATGACACATCCCCTGAAGGGGGGAAGGGGGTGCAGATGAAAGACTGGGCTCATAGGAAATGGGCGAAATGACGCCAGGGTTGTCTTGCCCAAGGATGACCACTTTGTGCTTAACTGAGGAGGAAGCCAGAGACAACGCTAGAGCATTGAGAGAGGGAGGTAAAAACTGGGCATTTCTTTTTGAACAAAGATGACAAATGAATGGGCTTGCCATGCACCAAAATCTCCCAAAAAATTAATATGCACCATTTTTGCAGCAGCGCACCATGCATTGTGGTATGTTGCAATGTATGTGCCTTGGAGTTGTGTTGCCTTAATGCTTTGGTCTCCAAACTGCAGCCCTGGGCCTGGATGTAGCCCATTGCTTACCTTTATCTGGTCCTTGAGGCATTATTCCTTCCACTGACACCAATAATGGGACACTATTTCTTCCACTGACACCAATAATGGGGCACTATTCCTCCCACTGACACCAATAATGGGGCAGTATCCCTTCCACTGACACCAATGATGGGACACTATTCCTTCCACTCACAACAACGATGGGGCATAATTCCTTCCACTGGCACCAACGATGGGGCACTATCCATTCCACTGACACCAGTTATGGGGCATTATTCCTTCCACTGACACCAACGATGGGGCACCATTCCTTCCACTGACACCAACGATGGGACACTATCCCTTCCACTGACACCAACGATGGGGCACTATCCCTTCCACTGACACCAACGATGGGACACTATTCCTTCCACTGACACCAACGATGGGACACTATTCCTTCCACTGACACCAATGATGGGGCATAATTCCTTCCACTGACACCAACAATGGGGCACTATCACTTCCACTAACGCTGATGAGGCACTATCCCTTCCACTGACGCCAATGATGGGGCACTATCCCTTCCACTGACGCCAACCATGGGGCACTATCCCTTCCACTGACGCCAACCATGGGGCACTATCCCTTCCACTGACGCCAACCATGGGGCACTATCCCTTCCACTGACGCCAACCATGGGGCACTATCCCTTCCACTGACACCAACGATGAGGCTTCATTCCTTCTACTGACACCAACGATAGGGCATAATTCATTCCACTGACACCAGTAATGGGACACTATTCCTCCCACTGACACCAATAATGGGGCAGTATCCCTTCCACTGACACCAATGATGGGACACTATTGCTTCCACTCACAACAACCATGGGGCATAATTCCTTCCACTGGCACCAACGATGGGGCACTATCCATTCCACTGACACAAGTGATGGGGCATAATTTCTTCCACTGACACCAACGATGGGGCACTATCCCTTCCACTGACACCAACGATGGGACACCATTCCTTCCACTGACACCAATGATGGGGCATAATTCCTTCTACTGACACCAACAATGGGGCACTATCCCTTCCACTAACGCTGATGAGGCACTATCCCTTCCACTGACGCCAACGATGGGGCACTATCCCTTCCACTGACACCAACGATGAGGCTCCATTCCTTCTACTGACACCAACGATGGGGCATAATTCATTCCACTGAGAGTAAAAATGGGGCACTATTCCTCCCACAAAGTGTGGAGACCCCTGCCTTAGTGCATTGGGATGGCATTCAAAACGAATGTCACTGCAGTGTGCTAATGTCACGTATCGTGCGTTGTAACACATGCATTACCACACCACACCGCAGTGGAAATGTGAACCCAGCAATACAGGTAAAAGATTTTTTTTTTATAGTTTTAGATACAGTGGGGAAGGATTGGACCATCTTTCAAGTGTTTTTTGCTGTCTGTATATCCATTGGGCAGATTCACCCTCTCTATATGTACTGGTGGCCATTGTCTGCCAAACAAAAAAGTGAGGAGAAACTTAAAATTTTAGAGTTGTCCCCAGAACAAGAGGTAAGGAGAAATCTTCCAATAGGGCCAACTGTTCCGGGGACAACCATCTAAGAAGGGAATTGGCAACATAACGTGCAAAAATGTTAATGGGCCCTTAACATTTCTCTGTAGAGGATTAAAGATGGTAGACGGGGGTCCTCAGTGGGTAAGTTGAACTTGCATGAAGAAGCCTGAGCATCAAGCCCCCTCAGAGACAAAAAGATTTTAATATTCTGATGTGAAGAATAGATCAGGAACTAGATTTTGTTAAAAAAAAAACAAAAAAAAAAACACATCTCTAAACTCTGTGTGCACAGATCTGAACTATCCATTGATTATCAGAGCCAGGGATTTGTTGATGGCCCCTGTGTCATTGAAAAAGCATAAAAAGTACACTCAGCTCAGCTGTATGTTAATGATAAATTCCAGGTACGGATATTTTTTACATAGTTACATTGGACCAGCTAGGGCTAATGTAAGTATTGTGATATTCTGGGGTTCTGGATCACCAGACAGCCGTCCTTGTAAAAGCAGAGTCTTCTATTTTTCCAAAAACAAACAAAATGGCTTTTCTTCAGCATAAAAAAAACACAGAGAGTCTATAAACTCCAGACAAAAAAGAAACTTTGGCTTACCACCAGTATAACCTGTCCCTTATCAGGGCTATAAAGTCCCCAACTGCATCTGGGGTCAACAAAAAAGGTCACCACAGCCACCCGTGTCACAGCAATGAACAATATACAGCTCTTCCTCCCCGGCATGTCCTGCTTGATACCAATCCTGAGAAAACTGTCAATCAGTTTTCTCCTTCCTTACTGGATCACTCGGGAACCCTTCACCTTGCATGAGTGAGAATCCCAGAGTACTCCCAAAAAATGTTCTTATTGCCCCTTAAAGGGTGCTGTGACGTCATGAACTCAAGTTCTCCCAATCAGGGAACAATTTGAAGTCATTGAGAAAATGCAAAACATTCTCTAAGGTTGCTTTCACACTAGGTAAGTTCCCACTGACTCCATTGATCTTTTTAGCTATCTGTAAGGGGGTAATTCTTCCAAATTTCCACAAGTGTAAGGAGCATTCTTCCCTCTGACCATCATATTAATGTAAAATTTATTGTCAAAAGTATTGGGACACCTGCCTTTACACGCACATTAACTTTCATGGCATCCCAGTCTTAGTCCATTGGGTTCAATATTGTGTTGGCCCACCCTTTGCCGCTATAACAGCTTCAACTCTTCTGGGAAGGTCATCCACAAGGTTTAGGAGTGTGTGTGAGGTCAGGCACTGATGTTGGACTAGAAAGCCTGGCTCGCAGTCTCTGCTCGAATTCACCCCAAAGGTGTTCTATTAGGTTGAGGTCAGGACTCTGTGCAGGCCAGTCAAGTTAATCCACCACAAACTCGCTGAATTAGAGCGGAGAGTGTGAAGCCAGACCTTCTCATTCAACATCAGGGCCTGACCTAACAAATGCGCTTTTATAATAATGGTCAAACATTCCCATAGACACACTCCTAAACCTTGGACAGCCTTTCCAGAAGAGTTGAAGCTGTTATAGCTGCAAAGGGTGGGCCAACTCAATACTGAACCCTACGGACTAAGACTGAGATGCCATTAAAGTTCATGTGCGTGTAAAGGCGGGTGTCCCAATACTTTTGATAATACAGTAAAACCTTGGTTTGAGAGCGTTTTGCAAGACAAGCAACATTTTTTAAATACATTTTGAATTGATACACAAGTAGCGTCATGTCACAACTGAGTATAAAAGAGAAGAGAGGTGCCTCCAAGTGTAGCAATATGGTTACATTTATTGAACGTACAACATTTAGCAACTCACATGGTTGATGATTAAAACAGGCACATCTAACAGCGCAGCCATTGGCTCCCGCTGCTGTCAATCAAATGCAATGACGTGGCCACCGGGGGGGCAGGGACCGAGTCCTGCATTGGGCCTATAGACGCTGAATGCTGGACTTGGGAGCACACCCGCAAGGTACCCCTCCAGGAAATCGCTTCTCCTAAGGGGTTATCTAATGCAGGGGGGAGCCGAGAGAGCCGCCGAGGGACCCCCGAAGTCAAGGATCGGGGCCACTCTGTGCAAAACGAGCTGCACAGTGGAGGTAAGTATGACATGTTTGTTTTTAGTTTTTTTTAACCACTTCCCATCCGACCTATAGCAAAATGACAGCCGGGCGGTGGTTCAGTTATCCTGACTGGGCTTCATATGACGTCCTTCAGGATAACAGCCGCCGCGTGCCCGTGGGGGCGCGCATCACGGCAATCGGTGGTGTGGCGTGTCAGTCTGACACACCGCTACACCCAACTCGGTAAAGAGCCTCAGACGGAAGCTCTTTACCACTTGATCAGCTGTGTCCAATCACCAGGGAAGGGGGCAACATATGGATCGCCAGGCATGTACCCCATGGCCATCCACATGTGCAAATGAATGCCCAATCTGTGGCAATCAGTGCCCACAAATGGGCACTGACTGGCACCATTATGTAAAAAATGACATCAGTGATGGCCAGCAATGCCACCCATCAGTGTCACCCATCAATGTCCATAAGGGCCACCTATCAGTGCCCACCCATGCCCCCTATCAGTGCTGCCCATTTGTACCCATCAGTGACGCATACCAGTGCCACCCATCAGTGCTGCCTACCAGTGCCCATCATCAGTGCTCATCAGTGCCACCTCATTGGTGCCCATCAGTGCTGCCTTATCAGTCTCCGTTAGTGCAGCCATATGAGCGCCCGTCATTGAAGAAGAAAACCTACTTATTTACAAAAAAATTAACAGAAACAAAGAAAAACTTGTTTTTTTTTTCAACGTTTTTTTTTTTTTTTTTTATTTGTTGTGCAAAAAAATAAAAAATTGCAGAGGTGATCAAATACCACCAAAAGAAAGCTCTATTTGTGGGAACAGAATACTAAAAAAAATAGTTTGGGTACAGCGTTGTACGACCGCGCAATTGTCATTCAGTTTGCTACAGCGCTGAAAGCTGAAAATTGGCATGGGTAGGAAGGTGTCTAAGTCCCCGGTATTGAAGTGGTTAAATGCACCTTTAGTGTCACTTTAACCATTTAAAGACCAAACCTTTTCTGACTACAAGTAAAAATCATTATTTTCTGCTAGAAAAATTAATTGGAACACCCAAACATGATATGGAGATATATATATATATATATATATATATATATATATATATATATATATATATACAGAGACCCTATAGAATAAAATAGTGGTTGTTGCGATATTTTATGTCACACCATATTTGCTCAGCAGTAGTGATGGCCGAACGGTTCGCCCGGCGGTCGTTTCGCGGCGAATTTCGGCTGTTCGCGATTCGCCCGATCGGCGGACTTCCGTGTTTTCTGTGTAAAAGAACTTTGACCTATGATGACACATCCATCATGGGGTACAGGACAGCCAATTGAGACATTACAGCACATGGACACTTGGACATTCCCCCTAACTTATAAATACACCCGATCCGGCGGCCATTTTACATTCTTTTGTATGTCACTATAGGGAGAGGTTGCTGTGTGGAGCAGGGAGAGATTGCAGTGACCCAAATCGCTAGCTATTTGGTACACAAAAGTTCTTTTCAGGACTGGTATAGGTGTTAGGTGTAGTTCAGGATATAGGTTTGAGGCAGTGCTGTGCTAGTGATTGTTGCAGCAGCCGGAGTGTCTTTTGTAAGTTTAGAGAAAGGGACAGGACGGTGTGTGCTGCAGGGACAGTCAGTTTAATCATTAGCTGTTACTATCAGGTCCACAAAAGTGCTATTCCAGTAACCAGTTATTGTTCCAGTAGCCTCTGTTTTGTCAGTTTATATAGGGACAGGCTGGAAGCTGTGTGCGAGGCAGTGAGGGTCAGTTTAATCAGTAGCTGTTACTATATTAGGTCCACAAACCTTCTTTTCAGGACTGGTATCAGTGGTATGGTAATAGGCTTGTACACGTATAATATTCTTTCTTCCAAATATAGAAAGAATATTATACTTGACTGCTGCCCTTCTGCTGCAGTCTGCTAATCATTCACAACCTACTTGTTCCACAAAGGTCATTATAAGGACTGGTAATAACCTGGTGTAGGGTGCTATAGTACATAGGGTTGAGTGAGGTACAGTCTGCTATTCTATAAGGACTGGTATAGGTCCACAATACATAGGGTTGAGGTGCACTACTGCTAACCGCTGCCCTATACTGCAGCAGTCCTTCATCGGTATAGGGACTGATGTACAGTCTGCTAATCAGTCACAACCTACTTGTTCCACAAAGGTCCTTATAAGGACTGGTAACTTGGTCTGTCTAGGGTGCTACAGTACATAGGTTTGAGTGAGGTACAGTCTGCCATTCTATAAGGACTGGTATAGGTCCAAAATACATAGGGTTGAGGTGCACTACTGCTGACCGCTGCCCTATACTGCAGCAGTCCTTCATCGGTATAGGGACTGAGAGTTTTGTCACAGGGTCATTTAAAAAATGACAGGCAGAGGAAGAGGCAGGCCCTTCCGCAGGGGTGGTAGGGGTAGGGCAGGAGCAACAGGCTTGAGCCAAAGTGGGAAGTTGCAGAAGGTGCGTTCAATTACTTTAAAGGACGCACCAGACTTGGTTGAGTGGCTCACTCAGCCTTACTCTTCTGCACCCTCCTCATCCTCTCGATCTGCATCCTCTTCTTCACTCTCTGCTATGTGCACCCCCAAAGACACTATCACCAACAACACCACCACCACCACCACATACCTTCCGCTTGAGTCACAGGAATCATTTTCCGATCCATATCAAGACATTTCTGATGCGCAGCCACTCTTGGTATTGGATCAGGAAGAGGAGGTAGCAACAACCGCCACTCAGCAGTCTGACGACAGTACCCAGATCAGCCCAAGGAGGAGGTTGGTCCCCGGTGTTGCTGCCTACTCCGAGATCTCTACTTATAGCGGTGGGGAAGGTGACGTCGATGGTGACGTGTCTAGTGATGTCACGTGGGTGCCCACAAGAGAGGAAGAGGAGGGGAGTTCAGAGGGAGATATGGACCAGCAGATAGGGAGGAGAAGCAGGAATAACTTACATTGCACAGGAGGGACAAAGCAGACTGCAAATTTATCAGGAGCGAGTCATCGACCATGTACGGTCACATCTGGCGCTCCCAGGACACCGGCACATGGCTCCGCAGTGTGGGCTTTTTTTAACGTGTCCGCTGCTGACAATAGCGTTGCCATCTGCAATCTTTGCGGTCAACGCATTAGTCGCGGTAAGCCCAACACTCACCTAGGGACAACCGCCTTAAGAAGGCACATGAGCAGCCATCACCGAGCCCAGTGGGAGCAACGGAACACACAAAGCTACACTCCAGGCTCTCACCGTCCAGCCTCGTCTTCTACTTCTCCTTCTCCTCTCTCCTCACAATTGTCCTCCACTCCACCTTCCATCACGCCAAGCTCACGTTTTTCTGCAAAAAGGCAGGCTTCCGTGGGCCTAATGTTCGAGCGTAAAAAAATGATGATGCCGGATAACCTTCTTGCCCAACGGTTGACGGCTGGCTTGTCAGAACTCATAGCCCGCCAACTACTGCCATATAAACTGGTGGACTCGGAGGCCTTTCGCAAATTTGTGGCCATTGGAACACCACAATGGAAGGTCCCAGGAAGGAAGTATTTCTCAGAGAAGGGCATCCCAGAGCTATATGGCCATGTTCAGCGGCAAGTGAATGTATCTCTGGCACACAGTGTCGGTGCCAAGATACATCTGACCACAGACACGTGGTCTAGCAAACACGGGCAGGGAAGGTATATCACTTTTACTGCCCACTGGGTGAACCTTCTGATGGCCGTCAAGCATGTAACCCGTGGCACCCGTATAGATTTGGTTTTACCGCCACGGATTGCATGCAGGCCTGACTCTTCTTCTCCTCCTCCTCCTACTCCATCCTCCTCCCTCTCCTCCTCGGCTGACTCCTCCTTTTCCGCTGCTAGCGTCTCTTCCGCTGCGCCGCCCAAGCTCCCCAGAACCTATTCGGCATGCCAGGGGAGACGTTGCCATGCCGTGCTGCGTCTGTTGTGCCTGGAAGCCAAGAGCCACACTGGCCCGGCACTCCTTTCAGCTTTGCGTTCACAGGCAGATCAGTGGCTAACACCGCTCAATTTGACAGTTGGTAAAGTGGTGTGTGACAACGGTGCCAATATGCTTAGCACATTGAAACAGGGCAAAATCACGCATGTGCCATGCATGGCACACGTCTTAAACTTGGTCGTGCAGCGATTCCTTGTCAAATACCCTGGGGTCCAGGACATCTTGCGGCAGGCAAGGAAAATCTCGGCCCATTTCAGAAGATCTTACACGGCCATGGCTCGCCTTGCTGACATTCAGCGGCGACACAATCTGCCGGTCAGACATCTTTTTTGCGATTGCCCGACGCGATGGAACTCAACCTTCTATATGCTTGATAGCCTGCTCCAGCAGAAACGTGCAGTTAACGTCTACCTGTATGAACTCTGCGGCAGAACAGGTTCTGGGGAGCTGGGGGTTTTTTCACCGTGCCAGTGGCTGCTCATACGCGACGCATGCAGACTTCTGCGGCCATTTGAGGAGATCACCAAACTGGTCAGTCGCAACCATGGCGCCATCAGTGACATGGTACCTTATGCCTTCTTTATGGAGCGTGCATTGCGGCGTGTCATTGATCAAGCTGTGGAGGAGCAGGAGCGGGAAGATGAGGAAGTCGCAATGCTGGATGAATTCCCAGGGGGGGCTACTCTATCTGAGACAAGTGAACAACAGGAGTCTGAAGAGGAGTCAGAGGAGGATGGTGCCGGGGCAGCTGAGGAGGAGCAAGAAGAGCATGCTTTAAACCTTTCTGGGATCCCTGTTGTGCGTGGATGGGGAGAGGAGAATGAAGAGGATGACATTATCCTGGATGATGAGCAGGAGCCAGGCCACCACACCGCTTCCACTTTAGTGCAAATGGGGGCCTTCATGCTCCAGTGTTTTAATAGGGACCCCCGTATAAAAAGCATAAGGGTCAAGGACCAGTACTGGGTGGCAACGTACTTAGACCCCCGGTACAAACACAAAATGGCGGAAATGTTACCGCCGTCACAGAGGGCTGGCAGAATGCAGCACTTCCAGGCCTTGCTTCGAGAAATGCTGCATTCTGCCTTTGCGTGCGCTGGCAGAGGAGCAATTCCCACTCCCAGAGTTGCGGGTACCAATCCAACAGCGCCTGCAAGAAGAGGCCGGTTTGAAGATGTGTTGGTGACTTCGGATATGAGGTCATTCTTTCAGCCGACCCATCGACAGGTGTCATCCGGATCCAGCATCAGGGAACGCCTAGACCGTCAGGTGTCCGACTACATCGGGTTAACGGCCGATGTGGACGCTCTAAGGAGTGATGAACCCCTGGACTACTGGGTGGGCAGGCTTGACATCTGGCCAGAGCTTGCCCAATTTGCAATCGAACTGTTGGCTTGCCCCTCATCCAGTGTCCTGTCTGAAAGGACGTTCAGCGCAGCAGGGGGGATCGTGACCGATAAGCGTACTCGCCTAGCTCACGACAGTGTTAACTACCTCACATTTCTAAAAATGAATAAGGCATGGATCTCGGAGGAATTCAACACATGTGACCAGTAGACCATGTATATGTCTATAAACAATTTTTTTAAACAAACACAAAGACCTTCTTTCTTCATTTGGCTCACTTCCTTGTCCAAAAAAAGCACACCGTACTATATGCCCGTACCCTCCTCTTTGAAGAGGTTGAGCGGTGTCATATTTCTACTGGGGCTGCTTATTATGAGGGGCTCCCACCATCCCTGTGCTGTGCTGACATCCTCCTGGGGCTGTACCTCTGCTGTGCATATTATGAGGGGCTCCCACCATCCCTGTGCTGTGCTGACTTCCTCCTGGGGCTGTACCTCTGCTGTGCATATTTTGAGGTGCTCCCACCATCCCTGTGCTATGCTCATTATGAGGGGCTCCCACCATCCCTGTGCTGTGCTGACTTCCTCCTGGGGCTGCTTATTATGAGGGGCTCCCACCATCCGTGTGCTGTGCTGACTTCCTCCTGGGGCTGCTTATTATGAGGGGCTCCCACCATCCCTGTGCTATGCTGACATCCTCCTGGGGCTGCTTATTATGAGGGGCTCCCACCATCCCTGTGCTGTGCTGACTTCCTCCTGGGGCTGCTTATTATGAGGGGCTCCCACCATCCCTGTGCTGTGCTGACTTCCTCCTGGGGCTGCTTATTATGAGGGGCTCCCACCATCCCTGTGCTATGCTCATTATGAGGGGCTCCCACCATCCCTGTGCTATGCTGACTTCCTCCTGGGGCTGCTAACGGTGCAGGTGTCAGTGCTGTATATCACAGTGCTGATGTCAGTACTCTCTATCACGGTGGTGCTGTCAGATCACTCTATCACGGTGCAGGTGTCATTGCTGTATGTCACGCTGCTGATGTCAGTGCTCTCTATCACGGTGCTGCTCTCAGTGCTGTATATCACGGTGCAGGTGTCATTGCTGTATGTCACGCTGCTGATGTCAGTGTTCTCTATCACGGTGCTGGTGTCAGATGACTCTATCACGGTGCAGGTGTCATTGCTGTATGTCACGCTGCTGGTGATCATCTCCTGCACCCTCTTCTTTGCCTACCCTGGTCCCTGACCTTCCCTCTCCTCCATTGCCTTCATGCGCTCCACAGTCCTGAATTGTCACAACAATTTCCCATATAAAAAAAGAATGCTTGTAGTTGTCGATCCCAGATTCACCTCATACATGTGTTATGTCATTGGCCATGTGGTGGGACTATGTTTGCACAGCTATTAATTATTTTGTGGCTGCAAATTTGACCTGTAGGTTTGCGAAGTTCGCCTCCCATTGAAGTCAATGGGGCCCGCCGTGAACGTTCCGATTCGCGAACTATCGGCCGCATTCACGGTCCGCGTTCGCGAAACGTCCCGTCGGAAGTTCGTCCATCACTACTCAGCTGTCTTTCAAACGCAATTATTATTTTTTTTTTTTAAATACACTTTAATGAATTGAAAAAAAAAAAAAAAAAACTAAACAGTAAAGTTAGCCCAATTTTTTTGTATAATGTGATAGATGTTACACTGCGGGAATCGTGATCTTTATTCTAAGCAAAAAAAAAAATTCTCATTTTAGCCAAAATCGTGCCACTCTCTGCTGTTTTAGCCTGGCTGTTGCAATTACTGGTTGCAGGTTAGAGCTGTAGAAATCTATAATCGCCAATTACTATATGGAGACAGTGCTCCACCTAACATCCACCTGTTAAGCAGATTTAAGCTGTTTATCCATTCTCCTTTAAGCCTCGGAACCCGGCTTTATCCCGACGTGATGCCTTGGGTGCGGCCGCAGCAGGTCAGATGATCCCCGCAAGTGGCGGATAAACAAATTTTGACAAAAAAAAGGGCTAAACCATATTTAGGAAGTCTTAACTGTCTTTTGTCCACTAGTCATCATCTAATGAGCTGGGGAAAAGTACAGTTAGGATTTTGGGCTAAGCTTGTTATGGAAACTTATTTCCTGTCTCTAATTGGAATGAAAGCGCACCTGTTCTTATCACACAGATGTTTTGCCCAGTGGGCACGCTCTAATCATTTTCCTCTGCTCAACGAAAAGTTAAGCCCCCGTAGCTTAGTTTGTCATAGAGAACACACTTTGATAATGAAATAGAAAATAAATTGTCATGTGCGTAAATCAATTCCAACTTTTGTTATGAACATACATTCAGAATAGCGGAATTTTTTTGCGTTACGGCACTGCATTACTTTATTGACAATTGCGCGGTCGTGTGATGCTGTACACAAATAAAATTGACTTCCTTTTTTTCCCCACATATAGAGTTTTATTTTGGGGGTATTTGATCACCTCCACTGTTATTTTTTGCGCTATTAACTAAAAAAAGCGACAATTTTGAAAATAACGCATTCTTTTTTTACTTTTTGCTATAATAAATATCCCCCAAAAATATTTTGAAAAAACATTTTTTTCCTTCAGTTTAGGCTGATACATATTCTTCTACATTTTTTTTTTTTTACCAAAAATATCGCAATAAGTGTTTATTGATTGCTTTGCGCAAAAGTTATAGCGTCTACAAAATACAGGATAGTTTTATGGCATTTTTATTATTATTATTATTATTTTTTTTTTTTACTAGTAATGGGGCGATCTGCATTTTTTACTGGGACTGCGACATTATGGCGGACACTTCGGACACGTTTGACACTATTTTGGGACCATTGTCATTTATACCGCGATCAGGGTTTTAAATAGCTGATCAAAATAGGGGATAGTTTTATGGCATTTTTATTATTAATCTTTTTTTTTTTTTATCGTAATGGCGGCGATCTGCGTTTTTTATCGGGACTGCGACAATATGGCGGACACTTCGGACACGTTTGACACTATTTTGGGACCATTGTCATTTATACCGCAATTAGTGTTATAAATAGCTGATCAAAATAGGGGATAGTTTTATGGCATTTTTATTATTCATTTTTTTTTTTTTTACTTGTAATGGGGCGATCTGCATTTTTTTACTGGGACTGCGACATTATGGCGGAGACTTCGGACAAGTTTGACACTATTTTGGGACCATTGTCATTTATACCGTGATCAGTGTTATAAATAGCACTGATTGCGATATAAACATAAAGTGTATGATATAAGTATAAATATACATTTTGAAAAAAACTTTCTACTCTAAAACATATCCAATAACATTTTTTTAAAAATCTATTTTTTTCATCAATTTATTCCAATTTGTAAAAAAAAAAAAATCTAAAAAATCCCAATAAGCGTATATTGATTGGTTCGGTACCGTGTTTTTACCGCGATTTTGGCACGATTTGAATTTTGCGGTTTTTTTTGTTTGTTTTTTTTTTTTCGCTGTATATAGCTGGTTGCTAAGCAACCACAGTGTAAAAACCCCAAAAACAACAACAAAACGCTAAACGCGGCAAAATCGCAACAAGCACCGCAAAAAATGCTCAAAAGCAGCATGCATAAATGTGAATCGAGCCTTAGGGCCCATTTACACCAGATGAGGTAGGATGCATTTTCAATTGCACTCCAACGGCATCGGCAGTCCAAAATTCAGGTTATCTTATAGGAATTGTTTACACTATTGCAGTGCAATGAAAAAGTACAGCATGCTGAATTTTTCTGCACTGCAAACGCATAGAAACACACACAAATGCAGTTCATATAAAAGCCCAAAGAAGACGGAAGTGACCTCAAATGAAATGCAACCTTAGAAAAAATGCACTGCAAATGCATACAAAAAAAAAATGCATGTCACTGTGCATGCAAAAAAAAAAAAAGAAAATGCTGTTTCTGGTGGGAATGGGCCCTTCAAGGCACTTTTGATAGAACATTAACATGTTAAAGTTTAGTCTAAATTTTAGTGATTAGGTTTGCATGCATTATAAAACAGATAGCAAGGATAATTTCCAAGAAAATTTGTGACAATGTTGAATTGTGAGACTGTTAACTTGCTGCACATTTTCACTGTCAAGTTCTACACTTGCAGAGCACTGGAAGCACAAGTTCTAGTTGACACTTTTCCAATTTGTAGCAAATTTGCTTAGCAAGTCTCTAGCAAGAGCAAAGTTGCACTGGTGAGTCTACAGCAAGAGCTCTGCAAGTCTACAGCATGGAAATTCAGCCACAGTGACCCCCTGTGGTGGGAGGACTATTGCACAACATAACTGAACCAGAACTTGCAGCAGATTTTCAGAATGTTTGCAAAGAAAGTTGATCCGGAGTTATGCAATGCGGACTTGCTGCAATTTGTGCAACAAACTTGTGAAGCCTGGCAAGTCTAGCAATAGCTTAGCAAGTCATTTTCAAACTTGGGACACAATTGCTTGCTGTCTGGGAACATGCCTTATAAAAAATAAAAAATAAAAAAATATATATGGAAATTGGCACTTGTGTGCTGGTGAGTAGATCCAAGCCAAGCTTTGAGCTCTATAGCTGATCACTTCCCTGACTCGCCTGTCTACAGAGATTTTGCTTTGTTTGCTGGTGTGTCCTGGCAGAGCCTGAACTCTGCTGCATGCTGAGTTGTAGATTGCTCAGGTGAGCCAACAAACCAATAAAATGCAAAATTAGCTAATTGAAGGATTGAGGTCTTTCTGGAGACAGGTGCAGGTTTGCAAACGAGGTCCCAGAGTGCAGAGAAGAAGGGCGGATTATGGGGCCCGGGAGACGTTGAACTGGCTTTCCCGCCTCCGGATAATTTGCCGCTCTCTCTCTCTCTGGCTTCAAGGTGCAGTCTGTCCCACCCAGTCCTTTAAACCGGGATTATTAGTGCTGGAATGCTGCTTGACTGGGTTGCGTGCTTTCATTGTGTGCATTGTGCACATCCGATAGCAACTCAATTGCATTGCATGTCATCAGTCAAAGTGTCCTTTCTTGAGGCCCATAGCAACCCCAACAAGTCCAGTATGGAAGAATGGAAGAAGGTATGCAGACGTTGGGTCAATATAATTCTTAAGATGCTTCTGTTTTTGGTTACTAATGAAATCTAGTAACCAATAACAGCTGTCCGATAAGCTGACTAGTTTCTGATTGGTTGTTGGGGAGTAATACACTACACGTTGTTGCTGCTCTATGTAATACCTTAGGGCCATAAGAAACTAGAAATCCTTTTACTGGTGGCAATTGTGCCAGCTAAAAGATTGCTAAGGGCTCATTCACACAAACCCCATTGGACAGCGTTTCCCAGTGCAGTCCCAATGCAAGAAAAAAGCCTTGTTTTGTGTAGGGCTTGCTCATGCCAATTGATTGTAGTGGCATGCATTTCAATAAAATGCTGCAGACGTTATTTTATTGCAGCACAGCATGCAACAACATGCTGCAGTGCCTAGTATTAACAGGTTAAAAAGTGAGCACTGCAATGTATTTTAACGATGCACTGCATTTACAATACGTGCTATGCATTGTTCTGCATGGTGAATCAGCCCTGAAGAGACTATGGGGGTTATTTACTAAAGGCAAATCCACTACAAGTGCAAAGTGCACTTGAAATTGCACTTGGAAGTGCAGTCGCTGTAGATCCGAGGGGGACATGCAAGGAAAATAAAAAAACAGCATTTTAGCTTGCACATGATTGGATAATAAAATCAGCAGAGCTTGCCCTAATTTCAGATCTACCCCTCAGACTTACAGCGACTGCCCTTCCAAGTGCATTTTCAGTGCAATTTCAAGTGCACTTTGCACTACCCTGTTTCCCCGAAAATAAGACCTACCGTGATTGTCCTGATGGCTGCAATATAAGGGCTTATTGCAGCCATCACCGACAATCACGCTAGGTCTTATTTTCGGGGAAACAGGGTCGTAGTACAAAGTGGATTTGCCTTTCATAAATAACCCCCTACGAGTCTGCTCCAATGGTGTAAAAGTCCATTCACACTTGTGCAGGGTTACTGTACAGTGTGTGTGTTGTTACAGTGCGACTTGATGTGACTTTGGATGAATGCGACTTTGGCAAATGTGATTGTTTGTGCGCTACAAACTTTTATGTGACTTTTGAGGGTTTACATTGAGGCCTTGTTCACACCATGGTGCAAAGTAGGCATGAGCTGCGTCGTGTTCGCATACTCCGCGTGCAGAGCCTGCCAGGGCCTTCCCCGATCTCTGCAGCCGAGCATCGGGGCAATGTCTCACTGCCTGCGCAGGGCTGTGCCGACTTCCTGGCGGGCTCTGCACGTGGAGTATGCAAACACGCCGGAGCTCATCCTTAGTGCACAGAGGTAAAAAAATTTCTGCACATGTTCTGCAAGGGCACAAAAAACAATTGTTCTCTATATATCATACATGCAGATTTTTTTTCTGCGCAGGAATCTGCAACATGTATGCAGTTTTCTGCATGGGGGGGGGGGGAAACTGACATGACATTACATTGGTGTGAATAGGGCACATAACTGACATGCAAACTGATGTCAATGTGCATGAAAACTGATGTCTCTGTACGGTTTTCCAGTTAGTTCCCCTCACCACATATACTTTTAAAGTGGTTGTAAACCCACTTTGAGAAAAAAAAAAAAAACCTAACACCTGCAAGACAAAGGCATAATGAGCTTAGCATACTAGCTCATTATGTAATGCTCACCTGAGATCAAAGCCCTCGTTGCGGTGCCCATACTTCTGGGTATCGCAGCTCCGGCGCTGTGATTGGCCAGAGCCGCGATGACGCATGCGTGCGGGAGCCACCGGTAATGGCGCACTCACTGAAGCAACGGCATGCACGTGCCTTTGCTTCAGTGCGCATTTGCCGATGACGTCGGTACATGCAAATACAAGGGATATCTCCTAAACCGTGCAGGTTTAGGAGATATCCAGCATAGCTATAGGTAAGCCTAAATATAGGCTTACCTGTAGCAAAAAGTGGTCTGTTATGGTTTACAACCACTTTGAAGGGACACTAAAGGTTCAGGTTTTTTCTTTTTAAAATAACAAACATGTCATACCTCAACTGTCACACTGGGGTGGTGCGGCCCGGCGGCGGTATTCGGCCGCTAGCGGGCGGCTTTGCTGGCGGCCGACAAAGCTGTCACAATGCAACTGGACTGTGCTCTTCACATGCCATGGCCATGATGCTCTGCGCCATTTTTAACTTTGGGTCCAGACAAGCCGCACCACTTGTCAAAACCAGTTCAATGGGGCTGTGCTGCAATAGTGCAAAAATATGTAATTGCTATGAACTTGTGCGGTATTTCAGGGTTAAATCTGGTGGTGGGGAGGCGAGAAAATGCTGACCTGAACATGAATTGCTCTTAAATTGGATCTTCGCTGCATCTGCGCACCACAAACCAAATACACAATTTTATTAATTTTTAATATTCAAAGCAAACTCCCGCATCGCCCCTCATGTCTCCGTGCTTTATTTTGTTATGAAATCACTTTGATAAACACCCCTTTGCATTTCTTGCCGTGGCCATCTTGAGTAAGGGCAGATCATCTGCCACGGATGATTCATGTAGCATTTACTTCCTGGAATCCATCTGCCCTTAGTTTAGACATGCAGGCAGAAGGGTATGCTTATCTGGAAAAAAAACCTCCTTCACTCTGGAAGACTCCTGGGATGTATGACATTTGCCTAGGCAAGAAACCAGGAAGTCTCTGAAGAAATGGGGGGAGGGGGGGATTAAAGCAAGAAAATATTATATACCTTATCTTGCCTATCTATTGACTAATTCTAGCACCATGAGGATTAAAAATAATCAATGTTTGGGAGAGTGAAGTTCCACTTTATTTAGTCCCTTCTCACCATAAACTGTATGACTATACTGTGTCGTTGGGTCGCAAGCTCAACTCTATGGAAGCAATGGTTTTCAAGCGATGCACTGATGATAGCTAAAACGCCAGTTGTATGAAGTTTTGATGCAGTATGCATCGCTTCTCTGCCTTTTGGCTAAGATCAAGTGTAGTATCTGTTCTTATCAGTTGACAGAGCAGGTGCTATGTCATTCCTGAGTGTGGGGAGAGCAGATGCAAATCCAATGGTGTCATTGCACCTGGAAAGGCGGTTTTGGTAGTGGCCCAGGTCTGGGCGTCCATGCTGGCATCAGTGGGTTCGAATCTGAGCCGTCCAGAAGGGTGCTCCTGGTGAGGATGGGTGCTGCATCTGGGTCTGCTCCAGAGGGTCGGGTCCCTGGCCTTCTGGCCTAGATTGTGGTAGCTCTAACTCTGGTCAGTTTTTTGGCAGAGAACACCGGCTCCTCTCTTGCTGGAGGGGGAAGAGCGGCTAGTATTCCCCCGAATGTAATTAGGTAAGAGTGATGGAAGCGACGGTGGGGCCTGATGGCAAGGGCTCTCACCAAGATTCCAGAACTTCAGGCCTTCCTGGCCAGGGTGGGGGCTGCTGTGGTCTGAGTTGTTGGTCAGGGTTGGTCCTGAAAGCCTATGTTGTATGTGCCCCTGGAGTGGCAGTCCAGGGGTGCCATAAAATCACTGTGAGGGTCATTTTGATTTGTAGCACCACGGTCACTGCACTATTAAATGCTTTTTTAGCATCTGCCTCTTGGGCCAGGCCAGGCCTTTTGGTCAGGAATTTTTTATTCCTGGCCGGAGGGGCCTGGCCATTGTATTGCACAATGGCCACCTTTTCACTCTCCTCTACTTCCTTCTCCCCAACTTTCTTTTGGGAATGAGTGGACATGGCCTTTTGGCTTGGTTCACCCTCTCTCGTTGGGTCTCCCTTCAGGAGTACTTGGGTGGGTCGGTTTCGGCAGACCCTCCAGAGAAAGGGGTCTGTCTGGTTTCGGTCAGATGGACCGAATGTGAGTACCCTTGTCCCCGTCAGGAGCCTAACGCCCCAGGGGATTCCGGGGCGAGACCCTCTGATTTCAGAGGGCTTGTTTACCCATTGCATTTTTTTGTGTTTCACTCTTTATGTGTGTGCGCATTTTTTTTTTTTTGGCACCGGGTGAAGTTTGGAGTGTGTTTCACATGCCATGGGCTTTCAAAAAAAAAAAAGAAAGTTGTATGCAGTTTTCACTTCTCGACCTTTTGGCTCAGATCAAGTGTAGTATCAGTTCTTATCAGTTTTCAGGAGGGAGAATGTCAGTGCCATATGGAGAGAATTGTTAATTGGTAAGAAATGGCGGTGGGAGGCCTTTTTGTTTTTCCTCCTGGTTTGATTCTGGCCCTGCACAGGGTTTGTCCCCAGTTGTAGTCAAGACTCTCCCTTGCCTATGGAGAGGCACTGGATTGGAGGAAGGCTTGGGCTGTGAAAGAAGCCCATGGTGTATGTGCCCCTGGGGTGGCAGTCCAGGGGTGCCGTAACACTCACTGTGTATAGGGTTCACATTTTTGAGTTTACGGGCACCAAGGTCACTGTACTATGTCGCACATTTTTCGCACCTACCTCTAAGGCCAGGTCTTTTGGCTGGGACCAGAGGAATTTTTGATTCCTGGCCAAAGGGCCTGCTGTGGTATTGCACCATGGCACTTTTGCACTCATCCTCTTTCAGTTCCCCCTTTTTTATGTGTGTTTGTCACTTTGCATGGTATACTTTTATACAGCACGATGTAGGGTGTAGGTCCTTGGGCCTGCCCTGGAAGTCTTGGGAGGTGATGGATATGGCCTTCTGGCCTGGTTTGCCCTCTCACATGGGGTCTCGCTTTGGGGGAGCACCACCTAGTTCTTGGGGTTGATCTGTTTTGGCAAACCTCCCAGAGAATTTGCCAGGTTTCAGCTAGGTGGGCCAGTGAGTACCTCAGTCCCCGTCAGGAGCCTTGCACCCTGGGGGATCAGGGTAAGGGTCTTTACTATTCGGAGGAGGTCCATGTGTACACCCTGTGCACTTTTTTTTTTTTTTTTTTTTTTTTTACACCAAGTGTTAGCCCTTGTACACACGGTCGGACATTCCAACGGAAAATGTCCGATCGGACCGTGTTGTCGGATAATCCCGACCATGTGTGGGCTCCATCGGACTTTTTCCCTCGGAATGTCTGACCAACAAAGTTTGAGAGCTGGCTATAACATTTTCCAACAACATGATCCGATCGAACTTTGTCCAATCGTTTGTAGAGAAAGTGCCACGCATGCTCAGATCAAATTACGAGACCAAAGCTATTGGCTACTAGCCTGAACGTAGTCCCGTCGTAATGAAGGAACGTCATCACGTTCCGAACGATCGGATTTTCCGCCAACTTTGTCCGACCATGTGTATGCAACACCAGTTTCGGACAAAATCCGTTGGGGAAAAAATGGAGTGTTTCACACACCACAGGCTTCAAACTGCATACAACTTTATTTTTGAAATCAATGTCTCTATAATATGAGACTATATTTTCACAATGTATCGGAGGTTTTGGATATGAAGTTGGCTGCTGGAGCGTAAAAGAATAAACCATAGACATCAGTTCACATCACAGTGATTTCTATGAATTGTACTATAAAGCCTGGAGAAGGCATCTAAAGCATTCCAAATGCTTGCATCTTTATTAAAGTAAAGTAAAACCTTGGATTGTGAGCATAATTCTTCCTGGAAACATGTTTGTAATACAAACCACTTGTATATCAAAGCAAATGTCCCCAAGAAATCATGGAAACTCAGAAGATTAGTTCCAAAACCATTTATTCATAATTCCTTCCATTTATAGTCCATATAAAAAGATTATAGCAATGTGATCAGGTTGCGTAACCATAAAATGTCCATCTACAAATGGAAGCCTCCACAGGGGGAATAGAAGCAAAATCCAGCAGGAGCTACAGAGTATAAAAGAGAAGAGAGGCGCCCCTAAGCGTAGCAATATGGTTACATTTAATGAAGGTACAACATTTAGCAACTCACACGGTTGATGATTAAAAGAGACACATCTAAGTGTGCAGGCATCCAGGGGAAAGCTGCCCACATAAACCATCCTCCGCACCGCCGGCTCTCACCGATGTCAGTCTGCAATCGTGACCGGGAAGACTACCCTGCAGTAGAGCGATCTGAAAGCGAGGCTTGAACCGCTCGTGGAACGCAGCGAGGAAGGGATGACGTTGATGGTGGTACGGAGTCCCAGGCTTCTTTAGGCCTAATGGTGACCTCCAGAGTCAGGGACAGCTGACATCCTTCTGTGTAGGGTGGGTTACAAGACATGGTGGGTGTAATGCAAGATGAAAAGTTGGGCATCAGAAACTTTTTGAATGCAGAGATTTATTGTCTCTTGAACAGAACTGCGGGAGAGAGGGTTAGGGCCAGGACACCCTTAGGTAGATGTAAATATAATTGTCAGACTCCAAGACTTCTATACAGGTGACGGCCTCCAGCCGGACACCACTTCTGTATAGGTAGGACCGCTGTCTCCGATGGCAACAATCTTGTAGCTGTTTGCAATACGAATAGTTCTCCTTACCCCACACTCACTCACTGTGGGTCTTCACTCAACAAGCTCCCAGTCTCTCTCACTAGACTTCAGATTCGCTAGCCTCTGGATCTCCTGAGCTCTTCCACTTTAGCACTCAGTATCTTCCTCAAGCGCCCCCCCCCCCCCCCCCCGCTTCCTTACTGGGTCCCTGGCTTGGCACTCACAGATACTCCTCAAGCTTCACCCCTGCAGACACATTGGGTCCCTGGCTTGGCACTCCACAAGCGTCACCTCTGCTGTCCCGCAAGGTCCCTGACTTGACATTTGCTGAAGTTTTCCCACTTCTTCACCATCCCCAGCTGGCTAGAAGTCTTCTCTGGTATTGGCCTCAGCTCACTCACAGTAGTCTCCGGTAGCAAGGTGGATGGTCCCTTATTGGCGACAGCTTCCCCTCTACCTTCGACCCCAACTGGTTCCCCGGCCGACAGAACCGTTACTTCCAGTTGGACTACAAGCCCGCAGTCCCAACCCTACGCTGCTCTTCTGGATAGGCCCTCAGACAGCCTAGCTGCCAGATGTCCCTGGGATAGGCCTAAGGCTTACGGCCTAGCGGCCCGGGGCAATACAATGCACGTCCACCCAGACAGCCGTCCAGTTGGCACAGAACCCCGATCACCTGACTTCACCCAAATATATAGGTTCTCCCAGCAGGACAAGGGACCCAAAAAAATCCCTGCCCATTAGCTGAGACACCCCATTTATTCATAATCCGTCCTTGCAATGCCTTTGTCTTATCTAATGTCACCAGATGCTCGGCCACACAGTGGCAGAAGAGAGAAGTGCAGCAATTCCAGAATTAGGGGGAAATCAATTGATCTCCTAACAATTGGCTGAGGCAACTATCGTCTGGCAACTAAATTTACTAGCAGAGCTGCCTAAACATAAGGGTGCTACATAATCATCAACCATGTGACTTGCTAAATGTTGTACCTTCATTAAATGTAAATGTATTGCTACACTTAGAAGCCCCTCTCTTCTCTTTTATACTCAGTTGTGACGTGACGCTACTTGTTTATCAAGACGTCGTTTGTATATCAAGTCAAAATTTATTTGCTTGTCTTGCAAAACGCTGTCAAACCAAGGTTTTACTGTATAACTAAAGGCAAATCTTTTATTTTTTTTTATGTTTTGAATAGAGTGGAGAGGGATTAGAACACCTGTCAGTTTTTATTGCTGTCTGTGACCTTATTAGGGAGAGTCACCCTCTCTATTTGTCCTGGTTATTATTATCACAAAGCGTGAAATAAAATCCCAAATTATGGGTCGTCACCAGAACAGGAATAGAGGGGAAATCTTCCAACGGGGACACTAGTTCTGGGGATTTCCCTCACTTTGGAGGGATTTCCTCATTTCCTGTTTTGGCTACGGGCGTTATAACCCTCCATTACTCCATCCAAAATGGAGGGGAACATTTTTGCTTTTAGTTCTACTTTACGTAAGACAATCGATTTAAACTGCAAACTTTCTGCTTTCGTTGACGTCTAACACGGTACAATACTCCACTAACCCTATAGATTGTCTTATTGCTACACTGTGCAACTATACTAGACTGCCCTACTTCTGTTGCAAATTGTCTTCTTGTCAGAGTATTATATTATATCCATTTCTGTAATTTTTTATATGAATTATAATGAATATTATATTTTGTAGTTCAGCACACTGGCACAGAAAGTTATGCACTTCTCTAGCCATACATTTGGTGTAGTACTCACTTGTGGCCTGCAGATGTCACTGTTGCTGTTCAAGGAGCCCAGAATATTGCTGTGAAAAAACAGGAAGAATCCGTTTTGTAACAAGTTCTGCTGTAAAAGAGCTGGAATTCTTATCACCAGAGACCATCAGTACTGCATAGAGGCGAATGGCCTGTTAAGACATGGCAATTTATGAAATGTATTCATATTTCCTATGCATTGTGTTATGTCATTTTAATAGCAGCATTTTCTGTTATTTTGACCATCGGTCAATTACATGGGGTCATTATCAAATGTAACGATTCTAATTCTGATTGAACAATGCAATATTTGTAAGCAGTGCAACAGAACAGAATGCATCAAGGCTGTAACTGAAGAGAATCAGATAAAGAGAGACAAACACGACAAGGACGTGATATGCGGCTCTGCATGTCGCAGGTGTGCGTGCCTGCGTTTTCTGTAAGGAAAAGGTCCATGCACCCTTTTTAACCACTTCATGCCTAAACCTTTATCTGACACTTGTTGCTTACAAGTTAAAATCAGTTTTTTTTGTTTTGTTTTTTTGCTAGAAAAGTACTTAGAACCCCCCCCCCCCCCCCCCCAAAAATGACACATATTTTATTTAGCAGAGACCCTAGAGAATAAAATGGCGATCGTTGCAATTTTTTATATCCCACTGTATTTGTGCAGCAGTTTTTCAAATGCAATTAAAAAAAAAATACTCTTTAAAAACAAGAATATTTTCCCCATTTTTTTTTTTTTGTTTTTTGTAAAATGTGAACGATGATGTTATGCCGAGTAAATCGATACCTAACATGTCACATTTTTAAAATTGTCCGCGCTTGTGAAATAGCGACAGACTACAGTACTTAAAAATCTCCATAGGTGATGCTTTGAAAGCCTTTACAGGTTACTAGTTTAGAGTTACAGAGGAGGTCTAGCGCTAGAATTATTGCTCTCGCTCTAATATGCGATACCTCACACGTGTTATGCAAATACCGTTTATGTATGCATGTGTGAATTATGTATGCTCTTGCTTCTATTTATTTTACTTTTTATTTTTACACTGTCTTTTTTTTTTTTTTTTTTTTTTATCACTTTTCTTGTAATAGAAATATGGATGACAGGTCCTCTTTATAGAGAGATCTGGGGTCAAAAAGGCCCCAAATCTCTTCTTTACATTCTTTAAAAGCAAAAGGGGGGGAAAAAAATTGTTTACTTCCAGCCTGGACAGCCTCATGACGTCGGTTCCGGTCCTTCAAGGCCATAGAGGCGATCAAAGCAAATCTACACTTTGATCACCCGTGTGGCCAGCCAGTGGTACTGCCGGATCGTTTCTCGGGTGGACTGACGGAAATGGCTAGCCAGAGAAAAAAAGATACCAGGGTTACCCGTAAACCACTTGCAAACCGCAACGTATATACAGTATAAGTATTGCGGTTGGCAAGTGGTTAAAACACGGCTGCATGAAAATCTCAATTGCACCGTGAAATTTCTTTGTGCGGGAAACCGCATTACGTTTTTCAGTGCATGGGGGTGCCATTAAGAGTTAATGGCACCCCCACCCGAAGGATTCCTGGTATGAATATATTTACATTAATCCAGCTTGGACCAATGTAACTATGTATATACCATACCTGTGGGATCTCTCTAAAAGCTGAAAATCATTATATAGATGCTTCTGCTCCAGTGATCGCTTGCAGAGGGGGGGCTGCCCTGCGGCATTCTGAACACAGGAGGTCAGACGCTCGGCATGAGTGCGATTTAGACATCCCTCGCATTTTCTCAATGAATGCAAAATGTTCTCGGATTGGACAAGGTGGAATGGTGGGAACCGAGGGTGTTGCTTCTCCTCCCGGCCGAAGAGGAAGTGTGTCCTGAGACCTGATTGGCCAGTGAGTCCTAAGATTCCCAGGACCCACTTCCTGATTGGCGGGGGGGGGGGGGGGGGAAATCAGGAAGACAATAGCGAATATCAATTCGCTATTGTCACACAACTTGGTGGACTCAGGGCGCAGTGCTCTGCGCCCCGAGCCCACCCTTTTTTAAGCCAATTAGAGCCTCGGGGGCTAATCATGTGCTTAAAAAAAAAAAAAAAAAAATCCCATTGAAATCCATGCGTCTATGTAGATTAGGGGGCCAGGTGCATACCTGCGCCCCTTATGGAGGGGCCACCACTGTTCAGCACGCATCAGGGAAGCCACTCGGCAAGGGTCCTGGAAGCTAGAGAAGATCACTTGGGTAGTGGCGCTTACTACACTGATTTCCAGCTTCCAAAGGCATTAGCCAGATTTGGTATATACGTAGTTGCATTGGTCCAAGCTGGATCAATGCAACTATGTAAACAATCTCCGGACGGTTTTACCCCCTTCATAATCAGGTCATTTTTCACTATTCAGCACTACACTACTTTAACTGGCAATTGCGCATAGCGATTACATGATCACCGGGCTGCCGTTGCCTGGGATCCAAAATCCACCAGACACAGAATCCATGGGAGCGGTGTGCTACACGCCCCTAACCTGAAGCAGGCTGGATAACGTACATGTATGTGATCCAGCCTGCCTGTGCTGGCTGCCCACAGCAAGTCTGTTGTTTTTCACAGCACAAACTCTCCAGCAGAATGTATCAGTTTACAGAGATGAGACCAGTGACGGTGCGTCCATTAAGGGCGCATGGGCGCCGCCCCCTCTCTCCAGCCACCCCGTCTGTGTGGTATGGATAGATTCATGCAGTGCATAAATCTATCCATGGGCACTGTAGCCACCCCCTATTCAGGCTTCCGGCCCCATTTCAAACACCGGGCGCTGGAATTCCAGCGGCGGGGGGTGTATTGGAAGCACCTGATTAGATGATTAGAGCCATAGGCTCTAAAAGGTGAACTGCGAGCTCAAATCATTGCACTCGCAGTCCACCCAGGTGTGTTAGAAAAGCAAATATTAATTTACTTTTCTAACACAGAAACACCTCTCAGCCAATCAGGAGGCGCGGATGTAATTCCGTGACCTGATTGGCTGAAGGCAGAGGTGATCCCATTGGCCGCCTATCAGAACAGGAAGAAGACCCGCACGGAGGACACAGGAGCCATCGCCGTGCTTCCTGTCCCACAGCTCACTGCCTGACCCGCTGCCTGGCCCACCACCATGATGGGTTTAAGTGCTGGCAAACAGTGGGCGAGCGGGTGTGGGGGCACTATTGGCTGCATATGATGGGCACAGTGGCTGCAATTTATGTTTTTTGTTTCAGTATTTTTCCGGATTTTTCATATCCAGAAATATCTGCGTACGATGGGCACAGTGGCTGCAATTTTTTTTGTTTGTTTTAGTATTTTTCCGGATTTTTCAGTTTGCTTGCACCCCCCCCCCCCAGCTTTTAATTTATTCATGCAAAACCTTTATCCCTAATGCAAAAAACTGTTTACTGCAACTGATACGCTCTCTCATTTTCCGGTATGCCTTCATCACTGAAAGTAAAAGTAGAAGAAAATCCCAAATTTTGGTGTTGTCCCCAGAAAAGTAATAGAGGGGGAAATATTCCAATGGTGACACTAGTTTTGGTGACCTGGGGGTCCGCAAGGAATTCTCTTAATTTGCAGGTATTTCATCTCACTTCCTGTTTGGCTATGGGACAGGAAGTGAAGGGAAATCTCCGCAATGGGGCCAATGGCGGAAAAAAATTGACAGGGACTATAACCCTCCCTTATCCAAAATGAAAAAAAAAAGTTTTGCCAATAGTTCTACTTTAACACTATAAACCCCCCCCCCCCCCCAAGATCCCAAGATTGACAGTGCTGATGTGCCTCTTGTTCTCCTTCAGCCAGAGTGGGGGCACTCTAGTACAGGAGGTGTGTTACTGACCAGATCACCAGGTGAAAACAGAGGGGGGAAAAAAAGAAAACTGATACAGCCACCACATCTATTGTTTGCTATATAAAATTTTTGGTTTGGGGTTTAATGCCGCTTTGATTATATTTTTATACTTTAAAATGTCCAAAATATAAAAATACTAAGGCTCGGTTCACACAGGGGGTGATGCGAGGCGACACGACTTGCCTCGCCGCGACCTGCCGCGACCTCAGCGGCGACTTGCAAATGACTTCTGTATAGAAGTCAATGCAAGTCGCCCCGAGGTCGCCCAAAAGTAGTACAGGAACCTTTTTTCTAAGTCGGAGTGACTCGAGTCGCTCCTCTTAGAACGGTTCCGTAGTACAGAACGGGGGCGACTTGTCAGGTCGCGGCACGGCAAGTCGTGCCGCCTCGTGTCGCCCCCCTGTGTGAATCGGCCCTAAGACTTGGTTCACACTGGTGGGATGTGGGAACCACAGCGATTCCTGTGCAGGTTCCCGCATCGCATCTGAATCGCAGACAGTTCACACTGCGGGTCTCATTATAAAGTTAATGAAACCCCCCAAATTTGGGTTGCAGAATGCAGTGCTGCTACTATGGAATCGGATCACATGAGTCTGAACACCAATGCGATCCGATTCCAGTGCGGGCCAAAAAAAAAAAAAGGGGTCCTGCAACATTGTGGTGTGAATGCAATGCAATTTCAGCCACACAGTCGCACAGTCACATGTGCACAGCAATGCGGTAAGAATCGCATGCGATGTCTGCAATCACATAAGTGTGAGCCCAGCCTAAAACTGCACATTAAATAATACATTTTTCTATTGAAAAAGCCCATGGCGTGCAAACACACCCAAAAAACTTCCACCCGGTGCATAAAAAAAGTGCACACACATAAAGAGTAAAGTGCAGACGGGTGTCTGATGTCCTCCAAAAGAAGGACCATACCCTGATCCCCCGGGGCGTTAGGCTCCAGACAGGGACTGAGGTACCAGACTCAACAAGTGGGACCCGGACGAAACCGGAATCCCTCCTTTCCCCGGGAGGACTGCCGAAACAGAACCTCCTAGGTACTTGGTACTGTGGGGGCTTCCCCGAAGGTAGGCCCCCCCTCATGGAGATTGGACCAAGCCAGAAGGCCTATGTCCGCTCTCCCACAAGACGTTCAGGATTGGTCCGAGGACCGACACCCTACTAATCAAACGTGAAGTGACACACAGTGACAAACACACACAGATAAAATAAATAAAAAGTGGGGAAGGGATAGTGAAGAGGAGAGTGAAAAGTGACCATTGTGAGATACAATGGCCGGCCCTCCATAGTGATCCTGCAAATAAGGATATTTCTCGGCCACATCCTGTTAGAGGGTGACAACTCTCTGTCCCTGTATGCCAATTATGCTCCTGCGTGGTCACCCTGACACACGGACCTCTCATGGAGATTACAAGTGATAGTGTCAAGACACATTAAAGGGACGCCAAACAATATCCCTATATTTCAAAACTAATCCAGACTCGCCCACTACTTTTTAACGGCTAACCCTTTTACAGGGGCTTCCAGGGAGTCGTAAAAAACAGGCAGTTGATCTGTTTTTTTACAGCCCCACCTACAGGGCTGGTTCACACCACAAAAACGCACTCCAGATCCGTTCTAGATGTGTGTTTTTTTTTATTTATTTTTTTCTCACTGTACTGGGGTCTGGTGCGTTTTTGATGCATTTTTGAAGTGCTCCAGTACAGGCCAGTGAAGTAAAAAAAAAAAGCAGCATGTTCTACTTTTTTTTTTTTTTTTTTTTTTCCCTGGAACTGGAACACCCTGGAACTGACTGCACTGGTGTGAACTATGCCATTGGAAACCATATTACTTACTTTCCATGTGTTTTTGATGCAGAAAAAAAATGCACTGGACTGCATGTGGTGCAAACTAGACATGTGCTGAAAAATTTGTTCATTTTCCTTTCATCTGATTTTTATTTTTTTTGTTTTGTTTTGTTTTTTCGGGTCATTTGTTATGATCACAGTTCGTAAATGCGAAAATTCAAAAAGATTCGTAAATTCGAAAACACTAAAGATCGAAAATCTGAAATAATAACTATTAATAAGTTAGCTATTACTAAATATTTAAATTATAGGTATTGGAATTACCTTTCCAATTTGGCTGTTAGTGAACGTAACGAATATGAATTTATCCGAAGTTCCGGAATAACGAATGCTGCATTTTTAAACAAATGGAACGGAACAAATTATTAATAATAAATAATACTGATCATAAAACGTTAATTGTTATTTCAGATTTTAAAATTTTTGGGTTTTCCAATTTAAATTTTTTGATATTCCGAATTAAAATTTTTTTTTTTTTCCGAATTTACAAAATTTCGGAACAGCATCGCATAGTAGTCCATTATGTGTCACTTACCTGACACAGGAGCCAGCGAAGTCACCGCTGTCCCCTGTAGTCCAGCGCATCCATCTTCTCGGTGGGTCTCGCTGCTCCGCCGCTGTCATTCGGCGAAGCCGCGATGACGTCACTCCCGCGCATGCCCACGGGAGCCGACACGCGCGGCAGCTCCATTGTTGGAAATGCTGCGCTCAGTGCGCCTGCGCGCCGCTGTCTACGGCGCCGTAGACAGCGGTGCCTGTCTTCGGGCAAATATCTCCTAAACCGTATAGGTTTAGGAGATATTTCTTGGACCTACAGGTAAACCTTAATCTAGGCTTACCTGTAAGTCAAAGTGGTTTGTAAGGGTTTACAACCACATTAATGTGTTTTTCTGGCTTTTTGTAAAGCTCTGTGAGCTCCCGAACCTCTCTTTCCCCCCCACAATTCCCTTTGGATTGAACAGTAAGTTAGCCATGTATACTGCTCTATGCACCGGTAATAGAAAATGTGTGCCACTCCGGCTACAAGGGAGTGGAACCCTGTGTCCACCACTGGGAGTGCAGGCCGGGCTCCTTGTTGAGCAAAAGATGGATCCCTTGAAGCCGCACATCAATGTGTCTCACTGGTATTGGAATAAATGGCAGCACCCACAGGCCACGCCCCCAACACGTTTCACTCCACCCCTCTGAGCTTAATCATGGAGAATGATTAAGCCTCATGATTAAGCTCTGAGGGGCGGAGTCAAATGTGTTGGGGGGTGTGGCCTGGCAGGAGCCCAAGGCTGAGACTGGCATTTATTCCAAAACCAGTGGGTCCGCATTGATATGCGGCTTCATGGGATCCATCCTCTGCTCTACTGCTCTGTGCACTCTACACATCCCTAGGGAGGGTGGCTACATTCCTACATACAGTGGAACTATGGCGAACGAACGTAGCCACCCTCTTACAGGAAGTCACATCATAACAGTAAAAAAAAAAGTAATTTGGAGATTTGCAGGAGAGCAAAGAAGGGACTTTTCTGCGTTCAAATTTTTGTTCAAACCAGAATTTTGTTTCACTTTAACCAGTTGCGGACCACCCCGTAGCAGATATATTGCTACAGGACAGCCCTCCTGTGCAGAATCACGTTTATATATACGTGATTCTGCACTTCCACCTGCTGGGGGCGCGTGTGCACTGCTGGCGGGCCGCTACTGCTGTGATTGTTTATAGCAGAAGCCGATCTGCGGGTGTCGGGCACTGGATGTCCATCTGCTGGCACCCGCCGATCATCGGGCAGAGACACAGAACGGAGCTCTGTTCTGACAGGGGGGATAAATAATGAATTTTCTTTACCTGCAAAGCAAGGAATAAAATTCATCACTTCCCTTAGTAAAAGCAGCTCACACCACACACAAACACAGTTAACCCCTGATGTTGACCCCTTCCCAGCCAGTGTCATTAGTACAGTGACAGTGTGTGTTTTTAGCAGTGATCACTGTATTGGGGTCACTGGTTCCCACAAAGTGTCAAAAGTGTTAGTGTCAGATTGTCCGCTGCAATATCGCAGTCCCGCTATAAGTCGCCGAGCGCCGCCATTATTAGTAAAAAAATAAATAAAAATTCCAGTATATATACGCCATAGTTTGTAGATGCGATAACGTTTGAGCAGACTAATCAATATACGCTTATTGGGAATTTTACCAAAAATATGTAGCAGAATACATACATATTGGTCTAAATTGATGAATAAATTCATTTTTTTTTTTTATTAATGAATTTAATATATATATATAATATATATATATATTTATTTTTTTCCAAAATTGACGGTCTTTTTTGTTTTATGGTGCAAAAAATGCAGAGGTGATCAAATACCACCAAAATAAATAATTTGTGGGAAAAGTTATAAATGTTATTTGGGCACAATGTTGCACGAACGCGCAATTGTCAGTTGACGTAACGTGATGCTATAGTGCAAAAAATGGCCTGGTCATGAAGGGGGGGGGTAAACCTTCCGGAGGTCAAGTGGTTAAACAAAGTCTGCTTTTGTAGCAATCAGGAACTCTGCCCTGGGAAATGCAGCCGTTACTGGAGTGCATATTGAAGTTACAGGAAATGGCTGCAAAGTGGCTGCAAAAGATCCAGCAGCACTGAGATGCAACAAAAAAAGACCATTATTTTTTTTTATAGAAATGACAATTGTTAATGATGCACTCGGCTTTAGTAATATAATTGCCATTTATTCTGGGTTTCCATCTACTAAGGCTAAGCTGAGTCAGCATCACGGAGACTCATATGGTGACATTCCTCGGCAGTAGTTTGTGCCGCCACTCCCCTCAATAAGACCTTAATGAAGGTGTCGCTCTCTCATTCCTGGATTATATGTTTATTCTTCATTATAGATAATAACAGATCACTGCCTTTTGAAGTTTTTATAGTTGTGGAATTTTAAATCAGTATTTTTCTTTTGCTAGAAAATTACTTATAACCCCCAAATATTATACATCGGGAATAAAATGGCGATCGTTACAATTTTTTTTCTGTCACATGGTATTCGCGTAGCGGTTTTGCAAACACTATTTTTTGGGTGAAAAATACACTTTAATTAATAAAAATAAAGGAAAGCACAATATATACTGCAGTTTTTTTGTAAAATGTGAAAGACGATGTTACATTTTTACAGGTTGCCAGTTTAGAATTACAGAGGAGATTTTGCAGCAGAATTATTGCTCTCGCTCGAACGTTTGCGATGATACCTCATGTGTGGTTTGAAGATTGTTTACATATGCGGGTTGGGGCTTTTTATTTATTTTTTTAATTGTTAATATTTATTTTTTACTTTATTTTTACACTGTCTCATTTATTTATTTTTATCACTTTTATTCCTATTACAAAGAATGTAAACATCCCTTGTAATAGAAATAAGGATGATAGGGCCTCTTTATTGAGAGATCTGGGGTCAAAAAGACCCCAGATCTCTCATTTACCTTTAAAGGCAAAAGAATAACATTGACACTTTGACTTTTAAAATAAAAAAAAAATATCTCTTTAAGCCCCGAAAACCAAAAGTGATGTCAGAGGTCGCTCCGGTCCTCCAAGGGCATAGAGCTGAGGGGAGGGGGGGCATCTTGCCCTCACTCGACTTCCTGCCTATCTATCCAATGGATCGGATCGCTTCTGGGTTTACCAACAGGCTCCAGGATACCCGGAAAAGAACAAAAAGTGGCGAGAGGGGGAGGGAAACCTCTCCTGCTGCCTCTAAAAGTTTATCCCATGGTGAATCTACTGCTGGGATCACTTTTAGCAGATGCTCAATCGCCCACATTAAAAAATTATACCAAAGTTATGGCAGCTAGCTGCTAAAATAACCCCCCAGTATTAAAGCAGAACTTTTTTTTTTTTTTTTCTGCCAGTAAATACTTTATATGGCCCACTTCCTGTTTCTTGTCTAGGCTTATGACGACATGCATCTCTCTCGTTTTCCAGGGAGGGGGGTGAGTCATAAGAGGGCCAATGAGACCTGCAGAGCTGGAGGTGTGTCTCTGTAAGTCCAGGAAGTGAACAGGCCGCTTCAGCTGCCCACAGTTAAAATGGCTGCAGGGAGATTTCTGCAGCATATTTGGCATTTACAGAATCACAGTATATATAAAGTAATATGCAAAGTAGTTGGAGGGAAGCTTCAGAATGGCAAAGATGTTTTTATAACAAATTATGTGAGCAGACTGCAGTTCCGCTTTAAACATCAAAGTAATGACTTGTATGTACTGTGGGCGGTCGGCAAGTGGTTTAAAAAAAAAAAAAAAAATTCATATTTATTTTATTTTTAACTACTTGCCGACCGCTGGCCGTCAAATGACTCTTGCGGCGGGCGACCGTCATATGACGTCCTCCCATTTAAACAGGGAATGCACGCAATCGTGCGCGCGCATCCCTGTTCCTTCAGTGGCGGCGGGGTGAACAACCATTGGGTATTGCTGTTTACCATGTGATCACAGATGGTTGCACCCCCCCCCCTGTGCACGGCGCGTGCGTGCGATCGCGAGCGTACTCTGTGTGCACGTCGGTGGCGGCGTGTTCCCAGGAACACTTCTAGTCACCGACGCTGGTAAACAGCCATTGGCCGGCCGTTTACCCACGTGATCGGCTGTGATTGTTTCACAGCCGATCACTAAATGTAAACAAACCGCGGTAACAAGATGTTACTGGGTTCTCCTCCTCACACACCGATCGTGTGTGAGGAGGAGATTGTGATAACATCTCCTTACCACTACAGTACATACACCAATCGCACTGATTGCCCCCCCCCAATAAAGAGGACCTGTCACCACCCCTCATAGTACCTGTCACTCACAGTCCATCGGAGTACCCGTCGCAGCCCATCAGAGTACCCGAGTGCCTGTCGCTAGGCCACCGGAGTACCCGAGTGCCTGTCGCTAGGCCACCGGAGTACCCGAGTGCCTGTCGCTAGGCCACCGGAGTACCCGAGTGCCTGTCGCTAGGCCACCGGAGTACCCGAGTGCCTGTCGCTAGGCCACCGGAGTACCCGAGTACCTATTTGCAGCCCATGTCTCATAGAATATACTTTGGGGTGTTTGCTTTCCAAAACGGGGTCATTTTGTGGGTAATTTCACTGTCCTGGTGGTCCAGGACCTTCAAAAGTGTGATGGGTAGGAATGAAATGAGATGTGTCATTTATGCTCCTAGAACGCCTGATTGTACTACTTCAATGTTTGGCCTCTCTATGTGACCAGGCTGTGTAAAAGTCCTACACATGTGGTATCGCCATGCTTGGGAGGAGTAGCAGAATGTGTTTTGGGGTGTAATTTTTGCTATATATATATATGCTATGTGTTAGAAATATCTTATAAATTGACAACTTTGTGTAAAATAAATAAAATGCGTTTTCATTTTCTTCCACATTTTTCCAAAAACTTCTGGGAAAAAATGAACCGTTCAAAAGACTCATTCTGCCTCAGATTATACGTTGGGGTGTTTTGCTTTCCAAAATGGGGTCATTTTATGGGCAATTGTCCTGGTACTCCAGGGCCTTCAAAAGTGTAATGGGTGGCTGTGAAAAGAGATGTAATTTTTTCTCGTAGAACGTCTGAAGGTACTACATCAATGTTAGTTCTCTGTATGTGGCCAGGCTGTGTAAAAGTCTCACACATGTGGTATCGCCGTACTCGGGAAGAGTAGCAGAATGTATTTTGGGGTGTAATTTGTTGTATGCATATGCTGTGTGTGAGAAATAACCTGATGATAATATGACAATTTTGTAAAACAAAATAATAATAAAAAAAAATCTTAATTTTGCAAAGAATTGTGGGGAAAAATGACAACTTAAAAAAAACTCACCATGCTACTTACTTAATACCTTGGAATGTCTACTTTGTAAAAAGGGGTCATTTGGGGGGTATTTGTACTTTCCTGACTTGTTAGTGTCTCAAGAAATTGGGTACACCTGATGTACTGAAGGCCTGATCAGATGTGATCAATTTTCAGTGATTGACACCATAGTTTGTAGACTCTAACTTTCACAAAGACCAAATAATATATACTGATGTGGGTTATTTTTACCAAAGATATGTAGCAGTATAATTTTTGGCCAAAATTTATGAAGAAATATTACTAATTAGCAAAATTTTATGACGGAGACAAAGAAAATGGCATTTTTTTTCACAAAATTTACGTGTGGTGTGTTTTTTTTTTTTTTATTTTTTTTTTTTTTTTTATTTATAGCACAAAAAATAAAAAACCCTCTAGTGATTAAATACCACCAAAAGAAAGCTCCATTTATGTGTAAAAAAGGACAGAAGTTTCATATGGGTACAGTGTTGCATGACTGAGTAATTGTCATTCAAACTGTGAGAGCGCTGAAAGCTGAAAATTGGTCTGGTCAGGAAGTGCACTGTATTGAGGTGGTTAATTTTTACACTGTCCCTTTTTTACTTTTTTATTTTAATTTTTTTTTTATTTTTTTTTTTTTAACGCTTTTATTCCTATTACAAGGAATGTAAACATCCCTTGCAAAAGAAATAAGCACGACAGGGCCTCTTGGAGAGATCTGGGGTCAAAAAAATCTCAAATCCAGTGGCGGCTGGTGCTCAATATTTTGGGGGCAGCCACCCCCTCCCCCTTGCAGGCGGTGGCGATTCCATACCTCCCAACTTTTTGAGATGGGAATGAGGGACACCTATTGGCAAAAGTATGCAGGCATAGGACACACCCCTTGCCACACCTCCTTAAAGGAGAATTGTACAAAAAACAAGAGATTGGTTAAAGTGCTTTTTTTACCACTATTATTCCTTTTTATATTGGCTTTTGGAATTTACAAATGCAGCAATTTAGAAATCAGATGAAAGGTTTAGCACTGTGGAAACACTTTTTGATAGATAAAAAGTGCATTTTATATACATCTATATAGATCGGACCAAAATGAGGGACAAATGAGGAGGAAAGAGGGACATTGCTCCAAATCAGGGACAGTTGGGAGCTATGGCGGTTCAGCCCCTATGGAAGATGGATGGTCAGATGCCTTCCTTACCTTAGGAGGCAGAGCCAGGGCCAATCTGAGGACTGTACATACATTGCACCTCTCCGGATCTGGGTGCTTCTCCTCCCCCGCCGAACAGGAAGTGAGCCCTAAGACTTCCTGGCCAATTGGGTCTCAGGACCCGCTTCTTGATTGGCCAAGAGGAGAACTGGGAAAACAAGAGCGAATATTAATTCGCTTTTCTCACACGTCTGGGTGGGCTCAGGGCTGAGTGCTCTGCACCCAGCTCACCCCTTTTTTAAGCCAATTAGAGCCTCCAGCTCTAATCGCGTGCTTCTAAAAAATCCATGCGTCCGGCGTCCTGCATGTACATTAGGGGCCAGAGGCATGGCTTGGGGGGAGGGGGCACCCCTGCGCCGCTAATGGATGGGCTGCCACTGCTCAAATTTCTCCTTTTACCTTTTAAAAGCAAAATGGCTCCCGCTGCTGTGTGGACCAATGAGGAGAGAGAGACCTAGGAGAGCCGCTGCTCTCGTGCAAATCGCTGGAGCGAGATCAGGCTGAGGTAAGTATAAGAAGGTTGGGGGGATGCTGCTCACAGAAGGTGTTTTACTTTAACCCCTTCCCGACTGCTGCACAACAATATGTCGGCACAATGGCACGGGTGGGCAAAAGGGCGTACAGGTACGTCCTCTTTAACCACTTAAGCCCCGGACCATTTGGCTGGCCAAACGACAGCGCACTTTTTGCGATTCGGCATTGCGTCGCTTTAACTGACAATTGAGCGGTCGTGCGACATGGCTCCCAAACTAAATCAACGTCCTTTTTTTCCCTACAAATGGAGCTTTCTTTTGGTGGTATTTGATCACCTCTGCGGCTTTTATTTTTTGCGCTATAAACAAAAGAAGAGCGACAATTTTGAAAAAAAACGCATTATTTTTTTACTTCTTGCTATAATAAATATCCCCCAAAAATATCTAAAAAACAAAACAAAACATTTTTTTTCCTCAGTTTAGGCCGATATGTATCCTTCTACATAATTTTTGGTAAAACAAATCGTAGTAAGCATATATTGATTGGTTTGCGCAAAAGTTTTAGTGTCTACAAAATAGAGGATAGTTTTATGGCATTTTTATTAATAATTTTTTTTTTTTTTTACTAGTAATGGCGACGATCAGCGATTTTATTTTATTTTTTGACTGCGACATTATGGCAGACACGTCGGACAATTTTTGACACATTTTTGGGACCATTGGCATTAATACAGCCATCAGTACTATTAAAAATGCATTGATTACTGTAAAAATGTCACTGGCAATGAAAGGGTGATGTGTGTCCTAGTTTGTGTTCTAACTGAAGGGGAAGGGGACTGTGCAGGGAAGATAGCAGATCATCTGTTCATACTCTGTATGGCCAGACGATCTGTCAGTTCTCCGCATACCCCGTGCGATCGCGGGAGCCTGACGGTGATCGAGACCACCAGGCACTCGCATCGGCTAGGGGGGCATGCGCCCCTTAGTGGCTGTCTATGGTACCAGCATACCATGACGGCGATTGGCGCAGCCGAGCCATGTTGCAGCAGTATAACTGGTCGGCATGCGGTTAAGATGCGACATTGTGGGCACATGCATACCCGCTTCTTGCTCTGTGACCTTGGGTCCCGTGGACTCTATGTCCGCCGGGTGCCCGCGATCGTGTCACGGAGCAGAAGAACGGGGCAATGCCTTTGTAAACAAGGCATTTCCCCATTCTGCCTAGTGACATGACAGAGATCTACTGCTCCCTGTCATCGGGATCAGTGATCGCTGTCATGTCAGTGGTAGTCCACCCCCCCACAGTTAGAATCACTCCCTAGGACACACTTAACCCCTTGATCGCTCGGTGGTAGTTAACACCTTCCCTGCCAGTGTCATTTACACAGTACTCAGTGCATTTTTATAGCACTGATCACCGTACTAATTACAATAGTCACAAAATAGTGTCTGCCAAAATGCTGTAGCCCCGATAAAAGTCGCTGATCGCCGCCATTACTAATAAAAAAAAAAATAATAATACAAATGCCATAAAACTATCCTCTATTTTGTAGACGCTATAACTTTTGCGCAAACCAATCAATATACGTTTGTTGCGATAATTGTGTTTTTATTTTATTTTTTATTTAACAAAAATATGTAGAAGAACACGTATCTGCCTAAACTGAGGAAATTTTATATATATATATATATATATATATATATATATAATGTGTATATTATTATAAAAAAAAGGGAACTCTTAAAGGGTTTAACCCATCCATATAAAACGATGCCAGCCCCTCTATTAGAGGGGGGGGGGGGGGACATTTATTATAGCAAAAAGTACAAAATATTGCGTGCGTTCTGTTTTTATTTTTTATTTTTTTCTAAATTTGTTTGTTTATAGAGGAAAAAATTAAAACCGCAGAGGTGATCAAACGCCACCAAAAGAAAGCTCTATGTGTGGGTGAAAAAAAAGGACGTCACTTTTGTTTGGGAACCACATCGCACGACCGCGCAATTGTCATTTAAAACGACACAGTGCCGAATCACAAAAAGTGCTCTGGTCAGGAAAGGGGGTAAATCCTTCCGAGGCTGAAGTGGTTAATGTATAGAATGCATTAAGGTTAAAAAAAAAACCTGCTGCCTTTACAACCACTTTTAATAAAAATGTACACATAAGCCAAGTTCCAGCTGTGTTTTTTTGTAGACACATCTATCCGTACCCCTAGAGGTAAGAAGGCATTTTGCCTTTGCAAAGCTAAACACAGGGAGTGCAACGGATGGAAATGATGCAATAATCTGCCTCGTGTTGCGTTGTCTGAACTTGCTAAGACGGATCACGTAGATCATGCAAACCTTAACTGAATCACATTTAGTTTGCCAAAGCATTGTCTGTCAAAAACTGGTCTTTGTTTAGAAAAAAAAATGTTTTTTTCCTTTTTTTTTTTTTTTTTTTTTTTTTTCCATCCTTTCTTGTAACTTAGTGCTGCTGATTTCCTGCAACCTCTTTGCATCAGTTTCCTTTCCTATCTACATCCACTCCAGCGATGGCTGCATGACATTTCTCATTACAGGTTTACTGAACAGTGGTCCATACCTGTGCAACATCGAGCAGTGTAAATACTTAACTTGAGCTGTCTTCAGGCTGGTCACGTGTCTTTACAGCGCCGATATGCGGCTTCTGCAGAGGAGATGAGTGGCCATGTGATCTCCCCGTCTGAAGTCAGAGGGCCCCCTCCTGCAGAAGCAATCCATCAGAGCTGTAAAGCGTCCGCGAGTCACGTGACCGGCCTGAAGACAGCTGAAATTGGGTATTTACACTGCTTGTTTTTGAAAACTAGTGACATAGTGTGCTATGCCAGCCTCTAATAGAGGGGCTGGCATCGTTTTATATGGATGGGTTAACAAACCCTTTAAGAGTTCCCTTTACTGGAACTAAGGGGCCAAGCCCAACCCCTGAGAAACTACCTCCACCAAATGATTTGGACCAGTGCACAAAGCAAGGTCCATAAGGACATGGATGAGCAAATTTAGGGTGGAGGAACTTGACTGGCCTGCAGAGAGTCCTGACCTCAACCTGATAGAACACCTTTGGGATGAATTAGAGCAGAAACTGCGAGCCAGACCTTCTCATCCAACATCAGTGTCTGCCCTCACAGATTCCCATAGACACACTCCTAAACCTTGTGGACGGCCTTCCCAGAAGAGTTGAACCTGTTAAAGCTGCAAAGGGTGGGCCAACCCAATATTGAACCCTACAGACTAAGACTGGGATGTCATTAACCACTTCAATACCGGGTACTTTCGCCCCTTCTTGCCCAGGACAATTTTCAGCTTTCAGAGCTGTCGTGTTTTGAATGAAAATTGCATGGTCATATGACACTGTACCCAAAAAGTTTTTATCATTTTTTTCCCCACAAATAGAGCTTTCTTTTGGTGGTATTTGATCACCTCTGCGGTTTTTTTTTTTTTGCTAAACAAACCAAAAAAGACTGAAATTATTGGGAATTTTTTTTTTCTCGCCTTTACTGACGGGCACTGATGAGGAGGCACTATTATGTAGAATTAAAGTGGTTGTAAACCCTTACAAACCACTTTGACCTACAGGTAAGCCTAGATTAAGGCTTACCTGCAGGTCCAAGAAATATCTCCTAAACCTACACGGTTTAGGAGATATTTACAAAAAGACAGGCACCTCTGTCTACGGCGCATGCGCCGTAGACAGTGGTGCGCACTGAGCACGCCGCAGATCACGGCGATATGCTGCTCGTGTCGGCTCCCGCCGCATGCGCGGTAGTGACATCATCGCGACTCCGGCGAATCACCGCACCGAACCAGCGAGACCTGGAAGTCACTCTGGGATACATGGCAGTGGTGAAGATAAAGGAGGACCGCTTCGGGGGCTTCGTTCTCAGGTAAGTTATTCATAATGAGCTAGTATGCTATGCAGGTGGCAATTTTTTTATTTTTTAACCACTTCCCGACCAGCGCACGACGATGTACGTCGACAGAATGGCACGGGCAGGCATATTGGCGTACATGTACGTCCAAAATTAGTTGCCGCCGTGCCATCGGGAGTGCGCCGGCGGCGGCGCGCTCCCGCGCTGGTCGGGACCCCCGTGAGTCCGGTCGCGGGACCCGCGGACTCGATCGCCGCAGGCATCCCCGCGATCATCTCACGGAGCAGCCGAATGGAGGAAATGCTGTATAAACAACATTTTTCCATTCTGCCTAGCAACTAGTGACGCTGATCTCTGCTCCATGTGATTGGAGCAGAGATCAGTGTACACTAAATGAAAGCCCAACCCCCCCACAGTTAGTAACACACCCCTAGGAACACTTAACCCCTACACTGCCACCCACTGGTTAACCCCTTCACTGCCAGTGTCATTTACACAGGAATCACTGCATTTATATAGCAGTGATTACTGTATAAATGACAATGGTCCCAAAAATGTGTCAAAAATGTCCGATGGGCCCCCCACAATGTCGCAGTCACAATAAAAATCGCTGATCGCCGCCATTACTAGTAAAAAAAAAATAATAAAAAATTATTAATAAAAATGCTATAAAACTATCCCTATTTTGTAAACGCTATAACTTTTGCGCAAACCAATCAATCGCTTATTGCGATTTTTTTTTTTTACCAAAAATATGTAGAAGAATACGTATCGGCCTAAACTGAGGGAAAAAAATGTTTTTTTATATATTTTTGGGGGATATTTATTATTACAAAAAGTAAAAAATAATGCGTTTTTTTCAAAATTATCGCTCTATTTTTGTTTATAGCGCAAAAAATAAAAACCGCAGGGGTGATCAAATACCACCAAAAGAAAGCTCTATTTGTGGGAAAAAAAGGACGTTAATTTTGTTTGGGAGCCACGTCGCACGACCGCGCAATTGTCAGTTAAAGCGACGCAGTGCCGAATCGCAAAAAGTGGTCTGGTCTTTGACCAGCAAATTGGTCCGGTCTGAAAGTGGTTAAGTGCCTTTACTTCCTCTTTAATGGTCACCGATCGGCAGCACTGATAGGCAGCACTGATTGGCACTGATGGACACTAATAGATGGCACTGATGATGAGGTACCGACAGGTGTTACTGATGGGCACTGACTGGGGGGCCCGGATTTGCAGCTGTGGTGGGCACCTTACATGGGGGCTGCACTGATAATCAATGTGCTGATTATCGGCACAAACCCCCCCCCCCCCCGGGACGTTGCTGGGTCTACAAAAGATCTGGGACTCCCCCTTACATCAGGGTCCCCAGAGGGCCTCCCCCTTAAATCAGGGTTCCCAGAGAACCTCCCCTCCCCTTGGGGAACCCTGCAGAGACTCGGGGCTATGGGCCACCCCCTAGTGACGCCACTGCTCATCCCCCCCCCCCCCCCCCCCCGACAGGGAGAGCCGCTGATCGTCTCTCCCTGTCAGCGTGAACCGATGAAAGCCACTTACCAGCAGTTCCTGGTTCGTGCGATGATCAGCTGTGACCAATCACAGCTCATCACGTGGTAAGGAGGCTGCTTACCACAATCGGAGATGTGGCGTGCGCCGACATGTTATCCTAAAAGAAGTCATTGTCCAGTCAGGATAAGTAAACCACCTCTATAGGCGGTCATTCTGCTATAAGCCGGGCAGGAAGTGGTTAAAGTTCACGTGCAAGTAAAGGCAGGTGTCCCAATACTTTTGGCAATATAGTGTATGTGTATGTTGTTTGTACCCAAGGTAGGGCCCAGAAACACTAGTCTGTATATCCTACTTTTTTTCTTTTTTTTTTTTTTTTTTTTTATCATGCCTAAAACACACCAACACAAACTGACACTGATACTAAATTAAAAAATGTTTTTTTTTTTAAGCGATAATAAAGTCTACTGAAAAAAAGGTTTTCTCCTGCAAGGCAATATCATATGGTGCTAATATGTACCGCATTCTAGAACATTATGAAAACTTACCTTGAAATGAAGCCCTCCAGTGGCGCGCTGTCCTCGCTGCAGGCGCATCTATTCTCACAAGGTCTGGAACTCCGGCTGGCTGACTGGATGAGCTGGATGACTGGATGAGCCGCGGTGACGTCACTCCTGCAATTGCACGCGGGAGACTTGGTCACGACACACAGCTCCGAAGGAACGGCATGGGTATGGTGTTACTTCAGAGCGCATGCTCCGGTGACGTCACCGACTGCTGCCTGCCTGAATATCTCTTAGACCAGTGATGGCGAACCTTGGCGCCCCAGATGTTTTGGAACGTCATTTCCCATGATGCTCCACTACACTGCAGAGTGCAAGAGCATTATGGGGAATGTAGTTCCAAATTATCTGGGGAGGCAGGGTTCGCCATCACTGTCCTAGACAGTGCAAGTCTAGGAGATATTCATTACTCATTACTTACTTCATTACTTACAGCTAAACTTTATTAGAAGCTTACCTGTAGGTAAAAATCAAGAGTTTACTACTACTTTAAATTCTGACAAAAGCTGCCCATAGAGGGATCGAAATTCAGCTGGTTTAGCAGGGACCAGCCAAATTTCGATCCATGTCTGGCCACCGATTGACTTCTGTTCAACCACCTGGTGGGAAAATTTCCACTTGATCAGGCCTGCAGAATACAATGACAAAGTGGGGAGGATTCCCCATCCACATTGAGTGTGTGAATGGGGGAACCAGGTCCATTGACTAGGGTATGGGGGTCCACTGACTAGTGTATGGGGAGAAGGGGGTCCATTGACTAGTGTATGGGGAGAAGGGGGTCCACTGACTAGTGTATGGGGAGAAGGGGGTCCACTGACTAGTGTATGGGGAGAAGGGGGTCCACTGACTAGTGTATGGGGGGAAGCGGGTCCACTGACTAGTGTATGGGGGGAAGGGGTCCACTGACTAGTGTATGGGGGAAGGGGGTCCACTGACTAGTGTATGGGGGAAGGGGGTCCACTGACTAGTGTATGGGGGAAGGGGGTCCACTGACTAGTGTTTGGGGGGGAAGCGGGTCCACTGACTAGTGTTTGGGGGGGAAGCGGGTCCACTGACTAGTGTATGGGGGGGAAGCGGGTCCACTGACTAGTGTATGGGGGGGAAGCGGGTCCACTGACTAGTGTATGGGGGGGAAGCGGGTCCACTGACTAGTGTATGGGGGGGAAGCGGGTCCACTGACTAGTGTATGGGGGGGAAGCGGGTCCACTGACTAGTGTATGGGGAGAAGGGGGTCCACTGACTAGTGTATGGGGAGAAGGGGGTCCACTGACTAGTGTATGGGGAGAAGGGGGTCCACTGACTAGTGTATGGGGAGAAGGGGGTCCACTGACTAGTGTATGGGGAGAAGGGGGTCCACTGACTAGTGTATGGGGAGAAGGGGGTCCACTGACTAGTGTATGGGGAGAAGGGGGTCCACTGACTAGTGTATGGGGAGAAGGGGGTCCACTGACTAGTGTATGGGGAGAAGGGGGTCCACTGACTAGTGTATGGGGAGAAGGGGGTCCACTGACTAGTGTATTGGGGGAAGCGGGTTCACTGACTAGTGTATGGGGGGAAGCGGGTCCACTGACTAGTGTATGGGGGGAAGGGGTCCACTGACTAGTGTATGGGGGGAAGCGGGTCCACTGACTAGTGTATGGGGGAAGGGGGTCCACTGACTAGTGTATGGGGGGAAGCGGGTCCACTGACTAGTGTATGGGGGGGAAGCGGGTCCACTGACTAGTGTATGGGGGGAAGCGGGTCCACTGACCAGTGTATGAGATGCCTAAAACATACTGACGATGAACTTTGACCCTTACCTTCTCCCTAACCCTAGTGCCTAGCACAGAGCTAAAAATTTCAAGTCCTGAGCTGCTAGCCATAAGAAGAGGGTTTTTGGGACTTTGAGTGAGGCACAAGAACACGTGGAAGGAGAAATTATAAAATTGTTTAATTGACAAAGCAATGCTCATAAAACATACGATACATGGTTGAACATGAATATTTTTATCTATATACAAGAGCATACAGGAAGGATGGATTAATATGTATGTATGTATGTATGTATATACACCTACAAGCATCTGAAATCGCATAGCATCCCATGGAAGTAATTCATGTAAAAAGCCAAATGCTTATTAACCACTTGCTTACTGGGCACTTCCTGCCCAGACCAATTTTCAGCTTTCGGTGCTCTCACAATTTGAATGACAATTACTCAGTCATGCAACACTGTACCCAAATAAATTTTTTGTCCTTTTTTTCCCACAAATAGAGCTTTCTTTTGGTGGTATTTGATCACCTCTGGGGTTTTTATTTTTTGCGCTATAAATGAAAAAAGACCGAAAATTTTGAAAAAAAAAACACATATTTCTTTGTTTCTGTGACAGAATTATGCAAATTATTAATTTTTCTTCATAAATTTTGAGCACAATTTATACTGCTACATATCTTCGGTAAAAATAACCCAAATTAGTGGATATTATTTGGTCTTTGTGAAAGTTAGAGAGTCTACAAGGTGTGGTGCGAATCGCACAAAATTGATCACATCTGATGTACTGGTGGCCTATCTCGCTTCTTGTGACCCGAACAAGTCAGGAAAGTACAAATACCCCCCAAATGACCCCTTTTTGGAAAGTAGACATTCCAAGGTATTTAGTAAGAGGCATGGGGAGCTTTTTGATGTTGTCATTTTTTTTTCCCACAATTCTTTGCAAAATTAAGATTTTTCATTTTTTTTTTTTCTCCACAAAATTGTCATTGTAATAGGTTATTTCTCTCACGTGGCATGTGTATACCACAAATGACACCCCCCAAAAAATTCTGCTACTCCTCCTGAGTATTACAATACCACATGTGTGGGACTTTTTCACATGCCTGGCCACATAGAGAGGCCCAACATGCAGGTAGCGCCATCATGTGTTCTAGGAACATAAATACACAAAACACATCTAACTTGTTGACTATTTATTACACTTTTGAAGCACCAGGACAATGACATGTGACACTGATGACAGATGGCACTGATACGTGGCAATGATGACAGGTGGCACTGATGACAGATGGCACTAATATGTGGCACTGATACGTGGCACTGAAGACACGTGGCACTAATATGTGGCACTGAAGACACGTGGCACTAATACGTGCCACAGATGGAACTAATACATGGCACCGATGACGCGTGACACTGATGACAGATGGCACTGATAAGTGGCATTGGTGACACTGACAACAGATGGCACGTGACACTGACAGGTGGCACTGATGACAGATGGCACTACGTGGCACTGATGACACGTGGCACTGATGACAGATGGCACTTATACGTGGCACTGATGACAGGTGGCACTGGGGGCAGGTAGCACTGGGGGCAGGTAGCACTGGGGTGGATGGCACTGGGGGCAGGTAGCACTGGGGTGGATGGCACTGGGGTGGATGGCACTGGGGCAGATGGCACTGCTGGGGGCGGATGGCACTTTTTATTTTATTTTTTACTTTTTTTTTTTTTTTTTTTACTAGAGGCAGAACAGCTGCCGCTGCAGCCTTCATCTCTCCCCTCTCACACTGTCTGTGCGAGGAGGGAGAGCGGCGCTGAGAGATGATCTCATATGTTTACATATGAGATCATCTCCCATTGGACACGCTGTAAACGGCTGCTGTGATTGGCCGTTTACAGCGATCTGTGTTTGCCTGTCCCTGGGGGACACGGCGAACACAGAACTTCCGCGGTGCGCGCCTGCGGCGGCGCGCATTGCGGAAGTAAACATCAGGACGTTCAGGGACGACCGCCCGGACGAACACGCCTGCTCTACGGCCGTCATTCGGCTATAGGGCAGGCGCGAGGTGGTTAAGTAATGGATAAAAAAGGTTATAAGATACAAATAAATCACAGTTGAGGTCAACCTATGTGTGACATTGATAGGCTCAACGCGTTTCATGGGCAGGTAGGATCTAATAGTTTGCACGGATAGTAAAAAAGAAGGTAGGGGCAAGGGGAAGCAAGATGTACATCTCCCTGGAATACTGGTGTAGCAGCCATAACCCTTTGCAGGGCCGCCTTAACTAAATTTACACATGAATGACACTTTGTCCAAAATGTCACCTGCAACACAGGCATATAAATTGTTCCAAATAAGCAGTGTTGCAAGTCAGGATCTGCGAGGCAACTCTGTCCCGGGAGCTGAGGGAATGAACCCAAGGAAGAAGCGAGTGCACCGAGCACCCTCCAGAAGCAATGGTGAAAAAATTCCAAATATGTCTGTAGAGTAAATGATATTGGACCAATATGTGTGAATGGTACCAGTATATGCATACAGTATTCGTGAACTAAAAACACCCATTATTGCCTGAAAGAGTGAAAAGCATAGTAAACAGAAAGTGAAGGGAATGATATATATCACATAAAGAGAAACGAAAGTAAAAAGTAAAAAATCACATGAAAATCATGCAATACCCCAAAGGGGAAAAGGGTGAAGAAAAACAAGGAGGTGTGCAGTCTTGGTGAAGCCAAAGTGTGAACAAGACTCCTACTGGGGGTATAAGTAACCCCCGACACTATATATATATATATATATATATATATATATATATATATATATATATATATATATATATATATATATATATATATATATATATATATATAATATATTATACTCCTCCCATATATAATAGGAATGGAGACATGATTGGTTGGTCTGGATTAATTTGTTACTTTTTGATCAATTTATACTGGTGCATGATTTGGATGATACTATACATTTTGTCCACATGTGCGGTCTGCTTTTTAATATTTTTAGACTAGTCTAGTTTTTGGAATGCACACATCCTTTATTCCATATTTGGTGATCGTTTACAATTGATTTGGGTTTTACTTGACAGGCTGCGTATCTGACTGTATACCCAGGAGCTGCAATGCTCATCGGGTGCCCTCCCCCTCTCTTGTGTTTTCACGGGGGGGGGGGGGGGGGGCGGGCATGTGGGTGTGTTTCCTGACGTGCATCTGCCCCGCACCATGTGTTGTGCATCCTGGTGGACATCATGATGCCGACGTGTCAATCATCCAGCTGGTTTGGCACCATCGGCGGATGGTGTTGCCACTGTGGTGGCGCCATCTCTCTTCGATCTTCCATGCTTAAGCTGGCCGTACACCATACAATTTTCTTATTCAATTTCCTTTAAATTTACCTTTCAACTGCGTAGTACAAGGGCCTGTCTGATTGCACACAAATTGAAATCTATAGAAGAAAATTGTATAATGTATGGCCAGCATTAGCGTGACGCTGGGAGGGGCCCGGGGAGTGTCGGGCGTTACTTACACCCCCTTGGGAGTCTTGTTCACACTGGTTTTTTTTTCCCTCACAAATTCACACCATGTGTCGGAGCACAGCTCTGTGCAATGTCACAAGGTAACTATCCCTGCGATTTCCTCTTTACCACCATTATCACACACCTTTTCTGTTTTTCCTCACTTTTTCCCCTTTCTGGCAAACTGGATGATCTTTATGACATTTTATTTTTTTTTTCCCTTTTTTTTTTTTTATTTTTTTTTATTTGTTCCCTCTTATGTTATGTTTTCTTTTACTTTGTATCCACTATACTTTTCACCTTTTCCAGGCAACAAAGGGTGTTGGTTTCTTATCCAGGATTATATATGGGAGGAGCCCAGGGAGTGTCGGGTGTTCCTTATACCCCCACTGGGAGTCTTGTTCACACTTTGGCATCGAGCCTATCAATGTCATCATGTTCCCAACACATAGCTTGACCTCAACCTTGATTAATTTGTATTATTTTGTAACTCATTTGTATCCATTACTCAATAAGCATTTGGCTTTTTACATGAATTATTTTCATGGGATGCTATGCGATCTCAGATTCGTGCATGTGCGTATACATACATACATATATATATATATATATATATATATATATATATATATATATATATATATATATATATATATATATATATATATATATATATATATATATATATATATATATATATATATATATATATATATATATAAAATCCTTCCTTTCTGTATGCTCTTGCATATGGATAAAAATGTTCAACCATGTATCATATGTTTATGAGGTATGCTTTGTTCATATGTCAATGAAACAATTTGATAATTTCTCCTACCATGTGTCTTGTGCCTCACTCAAAGTCCCAAAATCCCCCTTCTTATTTCTGAATTAGGGATGGGGGTGCATGTAATCATGCATCTCATTTAAAGTCCCAAAACCCCCTTTTGCTGATCTACTAGCCAGGCCTTAAGAATTACTCGCCGCAAGTTGCCCCACCCAACCCCTACCCTGCTCCGCCCCTAATTCCACCCATAAACACGCCCTCATAAGTTATCTCATCAAATTACACTGTTACATTTTTTATGTAGAATTAAGTTCCAAAAATATTATGAACAACAACTTTAACAATATTAACATAAAGCATATCAGTGCCCGTCAGTGCAGCCTGAGCCTCATCAGTGACCGTCAGTGCAGCCTATCGGTGCCGATCAGTGCCGTCTCATCAGTGGCCATCAGTGCAGCCTATTCGTGCCCATCAGTGCTGCATATCAGTGCAGCTTATCCGTGTCGCCTCATCAGTGGCCATCAGTGCAGCGTTATCAGTGCAGTCTATCAGTGCCCATGAGTGCAGCCTCATCAGTGCCCATCAATGCAACCTATCAGTACCCATAAGTGCGGCCTCATTAGTGCTTATCAATGCAGCAGGGATCACATGGAGGAATCAGGACTGCCGGCTGGATCACACAGAGCGGGGATCTGTATCTGTATATGAAACACCGGCCGCTGTCACACAAAGGCCCGCCTCCTGGACCGGCATTGGACCAGTGTGCTATCTATCATAGGAGGCGGGCCTTTGTTTGACAGCGCTTCATATACAAGCTGTGTCACAGCAGGAGATCACCGCTCTGTGTGATCTGGCTGGCAGTCCTCCTGACAGTTTCCTGGCTGACCACTTTAGCAGATGAGGTGCTGCCTTTTTTACAGGGAATCAGATGCCCTGTAAAAAAATAAATAAATAAATAAATAAAAAGCTGCACCGCTTTTTGCCAGGAGCGATCAGCCAGAAAACTGATGGCCCGGTCCGCCCTTGCTCCACACTCGCCCTCCACTAATTTTAACTCGCCATATGTGAGCAGCGGGGATCAGCAGAGAGATCCTTGCTGAGCAAGCAGATTCCGCTTAGCAGAGGCGCCCGTGTGAAAGGGGCCCAACACTGACGTTGACCTACATCAAACACTGATCTTACTATTTTACCTTTTTATTTTTTTTCCGACACTTTTTTTTTTTTTCTATAATATTCTCCTCTAGCAAGGAGATAAAAAATGTTTCATCTTTTTCTCCATTCAAGAGAAGAGACAACCTGGAGGCAGGCTGTACAGTGGCTGATCATTGTGATTGCCAATCACAGGCTATCACAGCGATCATGTGATCAGAAACCGATCCTCCCAGTTCTTACTCATTAGTATGAGACCTAGAGCTGTCGGTGAGAGTGCAGTCTCTGCACCACACGCCCCCATGCACAAACACAGTATCACATTAATGCGACCCCATGGCTGAAGACCCACTTCCGTGAGGCCGCTCTATATATACGTACGCTCGGTGGGAAGGGGTTCACATGTTGACACTTGTATGGGATTTCAGTGATTGAGTTTACATATTACTCTAGAAAAATATTTTGGCCAGAGACGTGACACAAAATCAGTCTTTGCAGAATAACAAAGCTCAGAGTACGTCTGCAAATGTGGAAAGTCCTGTGGGCAGGAGAAGCTGTTCACTCGCTTGCGCACACGTGACTGCTTTGTGATCATTGTGTGACAGATAATCGAGAATGGACAGGTAAGAGGAACAGGCGATCGATCAGGTGCCGGTGCATTTGTAAAGCCGATTGCAGACAGTGGAAATAAAGTCAGGATGTTTGGATCAGGCAAATAGAGTAGGCGTCATGAATGGAGCACATGAACTTATTGACTACACCACTGCCGTTAACTCTTTTCACTGCCAGGGCCCTTTTTTGCGTTTTTTATGCACCTGTGACGTGCGGTGAGGTCAGTGGCTGGTGAGGCACTGGCTAGTATCAGAGCCAGATATACACAGGTTACGCCACGAACGTGAGAGCAAGAACAATAATTCTAAAACTAGACCTCCTCTGTAACTCTAAACATGTGACCTGTAAAAAAAATTTAAGCGCCACCTATGGAGATTTTTAAGTACTGAAGTTTGGCGCCATTCCACAAGCGTGAGCAATTTTAAAGCATGACATGTTGGGTATCTATGTACGCAGCGTACCCTCATCTTTCATAGTATCCAAAAAAATCAGGCTAACTTTTTTTTTTTTTTTTTTTTTTTTTATTCATTAAACCGTTTCTTTCACAAAAAAAAAAATGTTTGAAAAATTGCTGTGCAAATACCATGTAACAGAAAAAGTTACAACAACCACCATTTTATTCCCTAGGGTGTCTGCTAAAACAATATATAATGTTTAGGGGTTCTGAGTAATTTTCTAGCAAAAAAATTATGATTTTTACAAGTAGGAGAGAAGTGTCAGAATTGGCCTGGCCTAGGGGGCAAGGGGTTAATTAATTCATATACAAATAATTATATAATTATTATATATTGTTTTTAAGGTAATTTTACTATATTTTCAAAAACTGTACTCGAGCAGGTGTCTTAACGAACAAATTATTGAAGTTATAACTTCCAACCAGTAATTTAACAGTAAATAGTTAAATAATAAATTATTATCTTATGATATATAGCATAATCATATATGATTTAGTTTGTACCCTTTCAGCAGCAGATTCTCGTTCTCCCTCTTAACAGTGTGAGAAAAACATGGGAGTAGGAGTAAATCTTATACACATAAACACATGCTTTTTCCTTGTAGTAAAGAGGGCTGGAAGGAAGTATTTGTCTTTTAGATACACGCCCCTTCTATTACACTGTAGTGATAGGCGTGCCTCCACTGCAGCATTTTTATTGGACAGCTTGGGCCAATGGTACTTTACCATTGGTCCAAAACTCCAAGCTGTCCATTGAGCTCAGTGCCTCGGACAAGAAGTGAGAGGCACTGTTACATACTTCCATAGTTAGGTGGAAAAAGACACAAGTCCATCTAGTTCAACCAAAAAAAAAAAAAAATTAAACAATCCCGTGTACCCAATCCTATACCCACAGTTGATCCAGAGGAAGGCAAAAAAACTGTTTCTATTTAAACTGGTTGCTCTGTATGTAGCTTCTGACAGGCTGCAGAAGGAGCCCTTATATCTGGAACCATATGTCGTAGGGGCCTCCAAATTTGGGGTCTCTGACCCCAGATCACTACGACCCTCGAAGTTGATCATTTTTTTTTGGGAGGGAGGTGTTTATGTTCTGCCTTACCTGCCTCCCCTGACTGCACATCCCTGTTATGCACACATGTTTAAACAATTATTTTACACCTGAAGATTAGTTAAACCCCCCCCAAACATAGGTGAACGCAGCCTATTGCATTAGGGTGTGCAGACACAGAGCAACAGAGGCAGTGGTTAGGGGTATGCACATGACACCGCATTATAGAGAGCAAAGCAATATATTTTAGAATTTAGATCTTTTCTTGTTTTGTAATTTTTAAAAATGTTATTTATTGTTATATTTTAAAGGCCCTGTTTGGGGGTCTTTGGTAAAAAACAGTGTGAACTGACAGTTTGGACAGGAGTCGGTTCGCATGGGTGTGAACAAAGGTTTGTATACCCTCTAACAGCTTCTCTTATTTGATCCTTTTTGTCTCTGAAAGCTGAAGTTGAATCTGCCAAGCTTTTTTCTTCCCTGGTTCTTCCATAGATCCAGTAAAATGAATGCATCCACCCAGGGCTGGTGCAAAAAATTGACACTTTAGGCAAAGCCTCATTTTGCCGCCCTCTTTGGCTCCACCCCTGACTCCACCCCTTTGCCCTGCCCATGTATACCCCACCTTTTTAATGAAGTGCCCATCAAATGCAGCCTCACCAGCGCCCATCAATGCAGCCTACCAGTGCCCATTCATGAATGCCATTCATTGGGAAGTCGGGACACAGGCACAGTCCTCTGCCCTCGCTGCACCTCTGACTCTGTGTGAACGGAGCTGTGGCTGCCTGCTGATGCTGAGACTTAGTTGCTTGCTGCAGAGAGAACAGAGTAGGAACACCAGTGGCCGGATGCCCTAGGCAGCTGCCTAGATTGCATAGTGGTAGCACCGGCCCTGCATCCACCATGTCTAAAGATTGGTAAGCTGCAGTATACCCCATGTTTGTTCCTGTGTTTAGATACACAAGTCATGTCTAAGCCCAGAAGAAAAATTTTAATTTTGGCAGAACCAAGCTGTGAAATTGAACGATGCCTTCCAGGGAGAGAAGAGTTGACTGTAACATTGTTTGTTTTAATGAAAGGGTATGCTAATAACTACTGAAAGACTGTGCCTGTCAAACTCTGCATTAGATGGTGACATATCTCATAACTAAAAATTGTGAAAGGATGATTCATCTGATGAAAATAGTAAAAAAAAAAAAAAAAAAGTTCCACAAATTTTATTTTTTTGTATATGCTATCTTTTTTTTTTTTTTTTTTCTTTTTACATAATTAAAAATCTATAATTTTCTTGAGCAGTGGACAGTTTTGATGCTATAGATGATTGTATAATGTGAGCTCTGAAGATTTCTCATAGTTTTCTGGGCATAACGATTATTAAGACCAGAGATGAATAAAGATTCCGTATTGCTATTTCAAAGGCTGTAATGGATATATGGATGACATACACTGAATAGTAGTGTGTCTCGGGTGAATGGAAGATTGTTTCCAATCATATCCCTTTCTGTATAAACAACTTTATATTTTCAGATGTTAATTAAAAGAAGATCAGACACTCTGGTCCACCTAGCCAAAAGCCCTGGTGGATCCCTCCCCTCATGACTTGTTGAAGCCAACCACTGAGTACTGGGTGAGAGATCTCTTGAAGAAAGACAGATAAACACAGCTCCCCTCAAGGTAGGTGATGAAGGAACCTAATGGCCACACTTCCTCCCCCTAGACTTCAGAGTAGGCCAGACGATCCACACCCTACCAGCCCTGTGGAGTGAAAAACGCATAAAGTGAAAGTGGCATACATGGAGAAAGAATAAATATATTTCCAAAGTACACAATGGCTTGGCATTGCTGCCTGGTAACAAGGATTTCCCTGGTCTCAGCCAATGTTCTAGCCCAGTGGACTCCAAACTGCGGCCCATGGGCCAAATGCAGCCTTTTGCTTGCCTGTATGTGGCCCTTGGGGCACTGTTCTTCCCACTGATATAAGGCAATATTCACCCCACTGACGTCAATAATGAATTACCATTTCTCCCAGAGACAACAACAGTGGGGATTTATTTGTCGCGCTGACACCAATAATGGGGCACTATTCTTTCCACTGACATCAACAACAGGGCACTATTCTTCCCACCGACAACAGGGCACTATTCTTCCCACTGACAGAAATGATGAGGCACTAATCCTTCCACTGACACCAACAATGGGGCATTTTTATTTCCATTTACACCAATGACGGGGCTCCATTCCTTCCACTGCCACCAATGACGGGGCTCCATTCCTTCCACTGCCACCAATGATGGGGCAATATTCCTCCAACTGACACCAATTCCGGGGCATTTTTCTTTGCACTGACACCAATGATGGGGCACTATTCCTTCACCTGCTGACCACAGGCGCTATGTAATTTTTTTTATTTATTTTTTTTATTCCCACTGACCACCAAGCATGTGAACATTGTTTACTCCCACTGGCCACAGTCCTTCCCCTCTAAAGTCTGAAGGACAGTAAACCTGGCTTTTTGGTTAAAAATTTTGGAGACTCCTGCCCATAGTGCAGAAAAAAGCAAGAGGTGTCATGGCTTAGTGCAGTAGCACACAAAAGCATGTTAGCCAGTGTGAAAATAGCAAAGGGCGCATTTTCTTGTTTACACCAGGCATAGACTCCTGAGGATGTTTGTCTTAGAGACATGTATTGTACTGGGTATGATCAGCCATGGGGCATCCTCAGGAAAAGTTTGCTTTCACACATCAAGTTGCCTGGGAATGCAATATCAGCAGTTAATGTCTCTCTGCCTGTCATCCTGGGTACAGATCCTGTTGTACGCCTCCTTCTATGTCTCTGTTGACACCAGCTGGGCATTCTCCGCTTAAAAAGTCCCAATGGGAAAATTGTGTTTATTGCATTTGGTAGCCAATCATATTCTGAATGGGGAAATCTGACTTATATGGGCAACAAAAACATGTAATATGCTTTGTAATATTGAATGCGCATGTGGTGGCCAGTCTACTTTTGGCCTGGGAGACATCCAATGCCTTCTAGGACACAGCAGCATGATTTCATTGTAACACTCCGTCTAGAAAACTCACTGTTCCGGGTGCAATCTGTTTAATTATTCTCTTATCTATACAATTGTGACCAGGGTAAAAAAAAAAAAAAAAAAAAAAAAATTGGTAAGGCATTTATTACGGCTTGTATTTCCACAGGGTAGGTTCACACCCTCTGTTAACACTTTCAATAGATTTATATTGAAAAAACATAGTTACAAAACATGGTATATGAGAACTTTTTGAAATTGTCAAGAAGATAGACAGCTAGAACGCAGCTGCTGAGAATGTAAAAACATCCAACAGTATATATTGCTTAGGCTACTTTTACCCTGAAGGCGTTTTTCAGGCATTTTAGTGCTAAAAATACCACCTGTAAAGTGCCTGGAAAAACACCATCCATGCCGCTCAGTGCTTTCGCACTGGGGCAGTGCGTTTGCGGTATGTTACAAAAAGTCCTACAAGCAACATCTTTGAGGTGGTTTGGGAGTGCTGTATACAGCGTTTTCTAAAACATGCAGGGCGCTTTTAACCCTTTTCTTCAGTTAAAAGTGCCAAAAAAGGCAGCTAAAATGAGCGTCACTTTACCGCTAACGTGGCGCGGCTACCGTGTGAAAGTAGCCTAAATAATAAACAAACAAAACTTGTAGCCTGTACCTTAGGGTAGGTATCGATGAGCCAGGTAATAGCTCTACAGGCTGAAAAACAATACGCAGGTCCAGACCGCTCCCCTCTGTTTTTTAGTGGCCATTGTCAAAGCGATAGATATAAAAACTTGCAGTTGCGACCAGAACAGGAAGTAAGAGGGAAACTTTAATAATGTTACCTGTTTTAGCCCTTGTACACACGGTCAGACATTGCGACAACTGATTTTTTTTCCGACAGATTTTGTCCGAAACTGGTGTTGCATACACACGGTTGGACAAAGTTGACGGAAAAACCGATCGTTCGTAACGTGATGACGTTATGTTACGACGGGACTACGTTCGGGCTAGTAGCCAATAGCTTTGGAGTAGGAATTTGATCTGAGCATGCGTGGCACTTTGTCCGATCGGAATTCTCTACAAACGATCAGACAGTCCGATCGGATCATGTTGTCGGAAAATTTTATATCCAGCTCTCAAACTTTGTCGGTCGGACATTCCGACGGAAAAAGTCTGGAGCCCACACACGGTCGGATTATCCGACAACGCGGTCCGATCGGACATTTTCCGTCGGAATGTCCGACCGTGTGTACAAGGGATAAGTTACAACTGTCTACAGCTACCATTGCCGACACGTTCCAATAGTTCCTCTTACCTTTCTCAAGGAATGTTCCTGATTGATATGTTTGTAGTGCTCAACTACATAGGGGCAGCTGATTTGCCTCAGGTTCTTTTCCCCAGCCCAAAATGTGGTCCTTTGCTTGTCTTTATCTGGCCTTTGGAGCACCATGCCATCCACAGACACTAATGATGGGGCACTATTCCTCCCACAGACACCAATAATGGGGCGCCATTCCTCCCATAGACACCAGTGATGAAGCACCATTCCTCCCACAGATGGGACACCATTCCTACCTTGCATACTAACAATGGGGCACCATTCCTCCCACTGGTACCAACAATAGGGCATGAAAATCAATTATGGGGCACTGCTTACTCTTAATGAGACTAGGGCATTTTCTAAACCTACTGGCCAGAGTCACACCCCCCCCCCCCCCCCAAAGCCTGAAGGAAAGTAAACTGGCCCTTTTGCAGATCCCTGATCTAGGGGTTGCCCTGTTTTAGACTTTTATTGCTGAGTAAACTTGGATAGGGCATAGGGAGCTGTGGGATACTCCAGTAACACTGAATAGTAATAAGAAGGCCCTCTTCAATTGCAACTTCTTACAACAATTTGTTTAGTAATAGCCCAGAAAATGGACACCACTGAGACACCATTGGAAATATCGCAGGGCAGGCAAATACCATACCTCCCAACATTTTGAGATGGGAATGAGGGACATCTACTAACAAATGTATGTAGGCATAGGACATATCCCCTGCCACACCCCCTTAAAGGAGAATTAACCAAAAAAAGGTTAATTAAATCCACAAGGACTTTTTTTACTACTACTATTCCTTTATATTGGCTTTTAAAATGTACAAATGCAGCAATTTATACTTTGGATGAAAGGTTTAGCACTGGGAAACCCTTTTTGAAAGATAAAAAAGTGCATTTTATATACAACTATATAGATCAGACCAAAATGAGGGACAAATGAGATGGGAATGAGGGACAGAGGGACATTGCTCCAAATCAGGGACAGTCCCTCCAAATCAGGAAAAGTTGGGAGCTATGACTAGTACTGATGCCCAAGGGATAACAGCAGCAACAGTCGCTAGGATCCTGTACTCGGGTCTGTAGGCACAATGTCCCTGGTTACTTGGATGCCTCCTTCCATTATTAGTCAGACTTTTCTCCAGTAAATTCTCCACACCTGAACATCAGTGAAAGCCCTTTATTAGTTCCAGAGATTTTCAGCAAACGGGGCCCCCCCAGCTTTAGCATAGCTATGACCTTGATGAGTACAGGTAGAATTTCACCTGGGCTGCCAAGAAGGGCTGCAGCCCTTCAGGCTGGGAACTTCTCCTCTTGGACAAGTTTCGGGCTGCCCCAGCCTATTTATGCATCAGCCCCCAGAAATTGGCTGGGATAGCATAAATATTCAGGTTTCTGATTTGCCTCCTCCCAACCCATTATATTCTGGAATCCTCCAGAAGATAGGGGAAAGCAATCAAACCCGCAGCCTGTGAAACCCAGAACAGCCCAAAACAATCACAAACGGCTGCACTAATTACAGGGGAATAAATAATAATAATTACCTAGCCTATCCAGCAACTTACTGAGGAGGGTGCTACATGTGGATTAGTAGAAGATTGATGTTTTTCAGTGAAACAGCTGCCAGACACATTGCTGCTCATTTTATTTCTTGTGAATTGTGTAGTTTGCAAAGGTTTTGAGTCAATTTTATAAAGCACATCCAAAGCCTAGTCTATCTAGTTTTAGGTATAATGGGGAATGGATACAATCCCAGGTTTTTTTTTGTCTTTGTCCCCCATTGGTGAGATTCACGTTCACTTGCTGTTCTAAAGAGCCCCCTGGGAGAAAATCCTCTCCAAAGTGCCAAAAATCTCCTCCTAGGTAGGTGTCACTGGAACAATTGTCTCAGCTGGAAATTTTTTTCCTCTCTTCCTGTTCCACTGTGAAAGCGATGGGAGTTAAAAATGTTACAGTTCTCACTAGAACAGGAAGTAAGGGGAAAACTTTCAAAAGGATAACTGTCCCACTTACAGCTGTCTAAAGCTCTATTCACACTAATGTGTTTTTTCATGCTTTTTTCAGGGTCAGGGACTTTTTTTCATGCAGTGTTTTGCATGTAATAGACTTCGATGGCCCTGCATCCAAAACGCAAGTACTGCATTTTTACCGTGATTTTTGCTTTGATTTGTGATTTGTGTTTTCTGATTTGTGGGGGGGGGGGGTTTGGCTTTACATTCACTGTATATAGCTGGTTGCTAAGGAGCGGGCCAGGAAGCCGTCCGCCACTTTCTTAACAACCGTTGAGTCATCAGCTGTCAGATAGGTTCCCAGCTGACAGCTGCATGTAAAGAAAAAAGATTTGCCAAAAATTAACAAAAAAAAGCATGGAGTACTCCCCAAAACCATACCAGACCTTTCGGTAACCCCCCCACACCAAAAATGAAAAAGGAAATTGTGTGGGGCCCCCCAAAATCTATACCAGACCCTTATTCGAGCATGCAGCCCAGCGGGTCAGGAAAGGGAGAAGACGAGTGAGGCCCCCCCCCCCCCCCCCCCCGGAACCATACCAAGCCACATGCCCTCAACATGGGGGCCTTGTTGATAGGGACAAGGGCCTCTTCCCCACAACCCTGGCCGGTGGTTGTGGGGGGTCTGCTAGCGGGGGGCATTATCACTGTCCAGAAGCCCGATTTTGACAAAGGGGCCCCCAGATCCCATCCCCCTTGTGAAGGAAAAGGGGTACATTGTACCAAAACCAAACAAGTGGTGTAGTGTGACAAGACCAGAGACAGTTTTTGACAAGTCCTTTATTAAAAGTGTCTTCTTCCTCTGTTCTTTCTCTTCCTTTGGTCTTTCTCTTCCTCCGGTCTTCTTCTTCCTCCAGTCTTCTTCTTTGTCCAGTGTTCTACTGCCACCGGTCCCGACACCGACCTGTTGAATTTAAAAAAACATCATCCTCAGTTGCTGCGTTCCGCCGATCTGTCTGCTCCAATGTCGCACATTTCTTATATAATTATGGGGCTTGGCCATCGGATGGCGTCACCCGGAGACCCCGTCCCTTGTGACGTCATCGACCCATCATGAGGATGAAGAAGTGGGGGAAGAAGACTGTCTCTTGTCTTTTGTCACACTACACTACTTTTTTTGGTGAATGGGTAGGGGTACAATGTACCCCATACTCATTCACATGGGGGGGGTGGGATCTGGGGGCCCCCTTGTTAAGGGGGGCTTCTGGATTCTGATAAACCCCCACAACCTCCGTCCAAGGTTGTGGGAAAGAGCACCTTTTCCCCATGGGGTGGCAGAACCCTCCCATGTTGAGGGAATGTGGCCTGGTATGGGTCAGGAGTGGGAGAGGGTTCACTTGTCCTCTCCCTTTCCTGACCTGCTGGGCTGCATGCTCAGATAAGGGTTCTGGTATGGATTTTTTTACTTTTTTTTTTTTTTTTTTTTTTTTTTTTTTTTTTTTGGTGTGGGGGAGTCCCCTCCAAATCCATACCAGACAATTTTTTTTTTTTTTTTATTTTTTTTTTTTTTTAGTTGCCAGCAATTCATTTTTCTTTTTTTTTCACATTCAGTTGTCAGCGGGGAACCTGTAGCGAAACGTGTAGAAAAATTTGTCATACAAACTTCTGTACCTTGGATTGTCAATCATGCCTTGATCTATGGAAAAAAAAAATATATATATATATATATATATATATATATATATATATATATATATATATATATATATATATATATATATATATATATATATATATATATATATATATATATATATATATATATATATATATATATATATATATATATATATATATATATATATATATATATATATATATATAATTATATTATAATATAACGTGTTTGTTTACTAGAACGATTTTAAAAACATTTTTTACATATTTTGTCTGTGTCTCTGAAAGTCCCAAAGTCCCTTGGGCATTTCTTGCTTTGTATGTATGATTTGTGACTGAGACCTGCCCCACATATGCCAGCGCCATGTCTGTCACTGAAACAAGTGTCCTTATTGAAAGATGCCTCCTCTATTACTTCTCTTATGACAACTCAAAATGTTGGAATTTCTCACACTTCCAGTCCCAGTGTCCATCAAATTGGTCCCTCACCCTGCTATTAATCCAGCTGCTGCAAGTTGTCAGACCCCACCAGGCCCAACTGTTTGTTTTTTTCTAAATTTATAGAGGCCATATGTTCTAAGCCGTCACTTTCATGAACATCCTTTACAGACATGGTCAGGTGAACCTGTAGTGTCCATGTCCACATCTCTTCCATTGGATGAGTAGACCGCTGTAAGCTGTGTGTAGGCCGCATTCTGGAGAACATTGGGCCAACTGACAAGATGACCACCTTCAATGTGCCTGATGGTTGGATACTGCCTCTTTGTATGACACAACTCGATCCCTAATTACATATAGTACAAAAAGCTTATCTCGTGGGACTTTAAATGAGGTAAATAGAGGTCATAACAAGTAAATTAAATACATTTAAGGATTTATTGAAATTCCAAAAACATCATCATAAATTAGCATAAAATTATCATAAAGCATATAGCTTGCAACCATAAACATGTTTGGTACAATGTTGGAAATGCATAATGTACATAACATCTATATACTCAGCGCATTTTGCTAGCTCAGTTGATGCATGTGCAAGATATCTAAAAAATAAATATCAATAAGATATAACATTCAATGATGGTTAAAGGGGTTGTAAAGGTTTGTGTTTTTTCACCTTACTGCATGCTATGCAGTAAGGTGAAAAAACACCTAGCAGTCACCAGCCCCCCGTTTTACTTACCTGAGCCCCTTCATCTTCTTCGGCGGGGACACGCTGTCCTTCTCTCCACAGAGTCCCGGCTTTGATTGGATAGATTGATAGCAGTGCAGCCATTGGCTCCCGCTGCTGTCAATTAAATCCAATGACCCGGGGGGGGGGGGGGGGGGGCCAGGCCGAGTCATACATTCGGCTTCTATGGACACCAAATGAATGACTCGGGAGCGTGCCTGCAAGGTAACCCCCTTAGGAGAGCGCTTCTCCTAGGGGGTTATCTAATGCAGGGAGGAGCCGCGAGAGCCACTGAGGGACCCCAGAAGAAGATGTTTGGGGCCACTCTGTGCAAAAAGAGCTGCACAGCGGAGGTAAGTATGATAGGTTTGTTATTTAAAAAAAAAAAAAAGCTTTAGTATCACTTTAAGCTTAGAAAAGAAGCGGGGGCCTATATAGGGCACCCCATACTTACATTATGGTCAATTGGTCCCAAGGACTGGACCCCCATTGATGACAACAGGGAATGCTCCAACCAGGAGTTGAAGGAGTGTGACCCGCAGCAGCCAACCGAGGGCCCGGTTGGCTGCTGGGGATCACGCTCCTTTAGCTCCCGATTGGAGCATAATGGTCCCGGTTGGACCATGATGTAAGTATGGGGTTCCCTATATAGGCCCCCTGCATCTTTTTTTAACCTTAACCATAATTGAGTGTTATATCTTATTGATATTTATTTTTCAGATATCTTGCACATGTATCAACTCCTGAGGAAGCGAGCAGAGCTTGTGAAACATGTTGAGTATATGTACATTATGTATTTTCAGCATTGTACCGAACATGTTTATGGTTACAAGCTATATGTTTTATGAAGTTTTTATGCTCATTTATGGTGATTGTTTTCGGAACTTCAATAAATACTTACATTTTATTTAATATAATTGTTATGATCTCTATGATCAACTCATTTGAAGTCCCACAGGCTAAGCTTGTTGTACTTAATGTACAACAATGTACACGTTTCCTAACTTTTTATTACTGGGGACATAAACATTTATCAGCCTAAAAACTTGCTGTTATGGATGCACAGGCTTCAAAAAACTTCTAGACAAAAAATATCAAAGGCTAGGTTAACACTTGTTGACTTTTTGAACAAAATGGAAAAAGGGAATATTATAGCGCTGTCAAATTCAAACAATAAGTAAATATCAAAAACAGTATAAGCAGCAACTTTCCTGTGAGATACTGTATACACAGCACTTATCAAAAAGTCCAAAATAAAGTTGTGCTACACAAATATAACAAACAATTGCAAACATACAAAGGAAAGTCTATTGAGTGATGTGAAATCCAATGAATCCCTCAGTGCTTTAACCTTTCACCGGAATGATAAGTGAATTTCAGAAAAAGGCCTCCACCTCTTGCGAATGGCCGCTTACCAGCTCCTTATGACCTCCTGTTACGGGAGGTCCTTCCCGCTTGTGGCTATACCCAGGGGACTTTAAATGAGGCAATGACTGGGTAGGTTCATCTACCTCAATCCCTGTTATATTGATGCAAAAAGAGGGGGTTTGTGTGGGACTTTGTATTCTTCATCAGGGTTTACTTCCTCTTTAACCACTTCCTGACCGGCGCACGATGATGTACGTCGGCAGAATGGCACGGGCAGGCAAATTGGCTTACAGGTACATCCATTTGAAATTGTCCCGTGTCATCGCGTGCATGCCGCCCGGGACCCCCGTGAGTGCGGTTGTGGGTCCCGCGGACTCGATCGCCTCGGGGATACCTGCGATTGTCTCACGGGGAGGCTGAACGGGGAGATGTGGAAGTAAACAGCATCTTCCCGTTCTGCCTAGCAACAAGTGACACTGATCTCTGCTCCCTGTGATTGGAGCAGAGATCAGTGTTCACTAACACACAGCCACGCCCCCCACAGTTAGTAACATGCCCCTAGGACACACTTAACCCCTACACTGCCACCCTTGGTTAACCCCTTTACACAGGATTCAGTGCATTTGTATAGCACTAATTGCTGTATCAATGACAATGGTCCCAAAAATGTGTCAAAAATGTCCGATGTGTCCGCCATAATGTCGCAGTCACAATAAAAATTGCTGATCGCCACCATTACTAGTAAAAAAAAAAAATGTTTAATAAAAATGCCATAAAACGATCCCCTATTTTGTAAACGCTATAAATTTTGCGCAAACCAATCAATAATCGCTTATTGCGTTTTATTTTTTTTTTTACCAAAAATATGTAGAAGAATACGTATCGGCCTAAACTGAGGAAAAAAATGTTTTTTTATATATTTTTGGGGGATATTTATTATAGCAAAAAGTTAAAAATAATGCGTTTTTTTTCAAAATTGTCGTTCTTTTTTGTTTATAGTGCAAAAAATAAAAACCGCAGGGGTGATCAAATACCACCAAAACAAAGTTCTATTTGTGGGGAAAAAAAAAGGATGTCAATTTTGTTTGGGAGCCACGTCGCACGACCGCGCAATTGTCAGTTAAAGCCACGCAGTGCCGAATCGCAAAAAGTGGTCTGGTCTTAAGCCAGTAAAATGGTCCGGTCTGAAAGTGGTTAATATTTGCAAACAAAATGAAGGTTTCCTATTTAGAATAATAAGCTGTCAGGTTAGTAAATATTCACAAACTGGTTTTCTTTTTACGGCCTGCTGCCATTTTGCTCCTCAAGGGAGGAATAAAGCACTTCAAGATATGTGCAGAAAGATCACAAGGTTTATAAGCTGCTTAGATGGTTTCACTTACTTTACTGCTTGCCCTTCCTCCTCACCCTTAGAGCCAGGTTTAACTGCATTTCTCTACAAACAATCATACAGTTTGTAGTGTACATAGATTTGCAAAACAATGGGATAAAGGAATATTCCTGAACGTTGTTTTATCCCCATGGTTACTGTGAAATTGTGTGAATGCATCAATGTAGTGAATGTTATCTCAGCTCGCAGAGCTTGGATTTGGTGAATGAGTTTACCAAAAATGAATATACAGCCTCATGCTAAATAACTAAGCTCCAATTCATGCTGAATGAACTAAATTATTAATGTATCTTAAAAATAAAACTATCTTTTAGATAGATTTTTACGCCAAAGGCATTTTATGAAAAGTAATTTGAGAAAAATAAAAAAAAATCAGATTTAAATTTTAAAAATCTGATTGTTTTGTTCCAGTGTTCTCTGTTATTATCAGATCGTTCAACAAAAAGATTGAAATATAAAAAAAATCAGATTTCTTTTGATTTAAAAAAAAAACATTGATTTTTATCCACCCTGGTATCTCTTAATTTCTATCTCCATTTCAATACAGTATGTCTTAAATTGACACTAATCTCTGGGTTAAAATTAAAAAACTATTTAAGTACAGTGGGTATAGAAAAGAATCACTCCCCTTTAAAATAATCAAATTTTGTTGCTTTGCAACATGAAATGAAGACAGGCACCTTTTTTTTGTTTTATCCGGCTGTATTTACTCGGTGCAACTTTTAACAACCAAGTGAAAGATAACACCAACCTGTCAGAAAAATAAATAAAAAATAATCAAAAACAGAATCATTGAGCTGAAAAAAGGATCACCGTCTCTTAAAAATTACTTGACTCAATTAGTTGTAGCTAATTACCTTCTCAATGGCACACAACACCATTTGACAATTAACTGTGATCAGCTGTGGTCATTTTGATTAGCTCAGCATGAAAAGAGCTTCCCTGGAGCATTCCAGTCCCTGTTAGTGCAACTGAAGCAAACAATCAACTCTGGGTGGCAAGGCACTGTCCCTGGGATCTTTGGGGATAAAGTTGTGGACAGGCACATGTCAGGAGATGGATACAAAAACATTTAAAATCAATGCCTAGAAGCACAGCATTAAGAATTGGTAGGTATTTGGTAGCCAGGAGGAAACTGGTCAGAGAGGCCTACGGCAACTCTGACAAAGAGTGGTCATTGCGTGCAACAATATCACAATTTCTGCACAAATGTGACTTGTATGGGAGGGTTGTAGGAAAAAAGCCACTCCTAATGAAAGGCCACATGCAGTCAAGAATGAGCTTTGCCAAAAAGCACCTTGAAGATTCTGAGGCCACACGGGAAAAATGGTCAGGTGAGACTAAATTTAATGATTTGGCCTGAACACCAAGCGATATGTCTAGTGGAAATCCAATACAGCTCCCCATCCAAATAACTCCTTTCCTACAGTAAAGCATGAAGGGGGTAATATCCTGAAAAAATGGGGGCGATTCTCTGCAGCAGTGACTGGAGCACTAAAAATAAAAATAAACCACCACACCTACAATTCAATGTTCACATTTTGTCAAGTTACAACCAAAAACGTAAATGTATTCTATTGAGATTTTATGTGATAGACCAACACAAAGTGGCACATAATTGTAAAATGGAAGGAAAATCATAAATTGTTTTCAATTTTTTTTTTTTTTACAAATAAATATCTGAAAAGTGTGGCGTGCATTTGTATTCAGCCCCCTTTATTTTGATACTCCTAACTAAAATCTAGTAGAACCAATTGCCTTCAGAAGTCACCTAAGTATTAAATCGAGTCCACCTGTGTGTAATTTAATCCCAGTATAAAAACAGCTGTTCTGTGAAGCCCTCACAGGTTTGTTAGACCTTAGTGAACAAACAGCATCACCAAGGCCAAGGAACACACCAGACAGGTCAGGGATAAAGTTGTGGAGAAGCTTAAAGCAATCTTAGAATAAAACCTGTTAGAGTCTGCAAAAGACTGGAGACTGGGGTGGAGGTTCACCTTCTAGCAGGACAACAACCCTAAACATACAGCCAGAGCTACAATGGAATGGTTTGGATCAAAGCATATTCATGTGTTAGAATGGCCCAGTCAAAGTCCAGACCTAAATCCAATTGAGAATCTGTGGCAAGACTTGAAAATTGCTGTTCACAGACACTCTCCATCCAATCTGACAGAGCTTGAGCTATTCTGTAAAGAAGAATGGGCACAAATGTCCCTCTCTAGATGTGTAAAGCTGGTAGAGACATCCCCAGAAAGACTTGCAGCTTTAATTGCGGTAAAAGGTGGTTCTACAGAGTATTGACTCAGGGGGGCGCCATACAAATGTACGCCACACTTTTCACATATTTGTAAAACATTTTGAAAACCATTTATCAATTTCCTTCTGTGAGGGAACGTCCAAATCAGCGGGGGAAAGAAGACCCTGTTGAGCTTGACTCTAGTCTGCAACTGTGAAGAGACATGAGAGGTGTAGGATAAGTGGTGAGGCGCCGCCAGTGAAATACCACTACTCTTATCGTTTTTTCACTTACCCGGTGAGGTGAGCCCCGAGGGGCTCTCGCTTCTGGTCTCCAAATGGAGGCGTGGGAATGTGACAGACCTAGCTGGGACCAAGGCTGTTGGAGGGGACTGAATGCGAGCCTCTTGCCTTGTGATTATGGGCCCTGGCATTTGGGGGAACAATGCTCTTTGTGAGCTGTATGTCTGGGGACCCCTGAGGTGGTTTTACTTGGATTCGGGTCCACGCCGCCCCCCCCCCCCCCCCCCAAGACACACAGACTCTGGATATGTAAATGCAATGTTAGCAATAGACTAAATCCCACTGCTGCCACCAATGTGACGGAATGTCCCCCACACTCCTCTTGAGTGCTTCCGTCAGTATACCGCTTCCTAAGTCCTGGAACACAAGTCCAATGGATCTGGCTATAGGAACCCCCAAGAACTAGACAACACCAGTCTTGGGGTACACCAGGAAATTACTTTATTTGAGATCTCACACAAAATATATAGAGCGGGTGACTAAAACCTAACCTAAATAGCATGAGCTAATTATCTAATCAACACTGGACTCCTTCATTCAATTGCAGGTTAATTAGTACAAACAACAAAACAACAATTGGTGAAATACTCTTTAGAATCTGTGTCAAGCCAGACTAGACTCATTTACATTATACAAGACAACAGACAGGTGGCTGGAGTTGATATTAGCATCTAAGCCCCCGTACACATGGTCGTACATTCTGCCAGCCAAATCCGTCAGATTTTGTCCGTCGGATTGTGTCCGAAACTGTTGCATACGCACGGTCGGACAAAGTTGTCGAAAAATCCAATCTTTCAGAACGTGATGATGTATGTAATGTCTTGATATGTTTATTTTTATTTATTTTTAAGTTATAAAAAAACCTGCTCTGTGTAATGGTTTTGCACAGAGCAGCTCAGATGCTTCTCTCCTCGGGTCCCCAACTGGCACTCCTGACCCCTCCCTCCTGCCCCCAAAGTGAGCGGCTTGCTATGGGGGGCACCCGAGCTGCTGCTCCGTGTGTCCATTCAGACAGAGTCGTGGCCCTGCCCTGCCCCCTCTCTCTCCTCATTGGCTCACTGGCTTTGATTGACAACTGCGGGCGGCAATGGCGTTTGCTGTGTGTCTTAGCCAACCAGGAGGGAGAGTCCTGGACAGCCGAGGCTCTTGTGCAACATTGCTGGATCGAGATGGGGCTTAGGTAAATATTAGGGGGGCTGCTGCACACAGGTTTTTTTTTTATTTATTCTAATGCATAGAATGTGTTAAGATAAAAAACCTTCTGACTTTGCAACCACTTTAAGCTATTTGCAGTATTACATTATGTGCTTATACTTCATTTTTGGGAGCTTCTGATACCCATTTGGAGAAAGGGGAGGAAGAATTCTTCCGGAGGGGAGATAGAGACACAGAGGAAAAGCTGCATTGGAGTGTTGTGGAAGGCTTTGTTTGAGAAACATGAGGATAAAGCCTCGTACACACAGTGCGATTGTTGGCAGAGGATTGTGTGTTGACAGACTCTTGTCCTAAAATCTGACCATTAGTACGCTCCTTTTGACAACTGTCCAACTTTCTGCCAACAAATGTTGGATGACAGACTAGTACATTTTCAGCGGTTTGACGTCAGAATTTCAAATTCAAGTTCACAACTCCGTCACACAAAAGTCGAAAGTACAAACACGCATGCTCAGAATCCATGCTCATCAAACACAAAATTAGCAGAAGGGGCCCAAAGGGTGGCACTCAAGAGTTGAAATTCCTCGTAGTACGTCACTATGTTCGTGTGTGTTGGCCGAAAATTGTGTGCCGTTAGTATGCAAGGCAAGATCCTGGCACACGCCCTTTTGACAAAAATCAGACACTTGTTTGGCCAACAATCGTACTGTGTGTACGAGGCTTAAGGGTACATATGTAAGAACACATCTTGTGATCCAGTGGAATTATTTTCATGACTTTGATGTAAGCACATCAAAGCCATGAAAATTGGGTTAGACATATTACACTATGGGGGGTATTTATGAAAGGCAAATCCACTTTGCACTGCAAGTGCATTTGAAAGTGCTCTTAAAGTGCACTTGGAAGTGCAGTCACTCTAAATCTAAGGGGTAGATCTGAAATGCGTGGAAGCTCTGCTGATTTTATCATCCAATCATTTACAAGCTAAAATGCTGTTTTATATTTTCCTTGCATGTCCCCCTCAGATCTACAGTGACTTTACTTCCAAGTGCACTTGCAGTGCAAAGTGTATTTGCCTTTAGTAAATAACCCCCTATAAGATACGGCATTTTTATTTTTTTCTAGATTATTCACCTCCTTGAGTAAAGCACTACAAGGGATTCATAACCAGAGAGGACAGTGTTGGAGTCTACAACATTGGACTTGGAAAGATCAAGCACTTTTAGAAAGACATTTACATGGACTAGGACATTTAGGATTGCTAGTAGTGAATGCCGATTTTTATGTTTTTGATACAAGAGATGCTCAGAGACTGCGCACAGAATACAGGAGATGGTCAGAGACCACGGGCATGCTATAGGAGTTGTTGGAGACTGAGGACATTCTATAGGAATTGTTGGAGACTGAGGACATTCTATACGAGGTGTTGGAGACTGAGGACATTCTATAGTAGTTGGAGATGCTATGGGAGTTGTTGGAGACCGAGGATATGATATAGGAGTTGTTGGAGACTGAGGACATGCTATGGGAGTTGTTGGAGACTGAGGACATGCTGTGGGAGTTGTTGGAGACTGAGGACATGCTATGGGAGTTGTTGGAGACTGAGGACATGCTGTGGGAGTTGTTGGAGACTGAGGACATGCTGTGGGAGTTGGAGAATAAGGAACTGATATAGGAGTTGTTGGAGACTGAGGAACTGATATTGAAGTTGTTGGAGACTGAGGAACTGATATAGGAGTTGTTGGAGACTGAGGACATGCTGTGGAAGTTGTTGGAGACTGAGGACATGCTGTGGAAGTTGTTGGAGACTGAGGACATGCTATGGGGGTTGTTGGAGACTGAGGACATGCTATGGGGGTTGTTGGAGACTGAGGAACTTATATTGGGGTTGTTGGAGACTGAGGACATGCTATGGGGGTTGTTGGAGACTGAGGACATGCTTCAGGAGGCAGTTATAGACTGGAGACACATTACATGATGAGACTGCTAGAGATCACAGCTATAACAGGGCAATAGGGACAAACAGATTGGTTTCTCCAGGGCCCCTGAGGGCCACACAACAAATGCCAGCGTGCATTGGGCCCACAGTTGCGTTATTTGCTTTCTAATAATAACATCGGCAGCGGGTGTGATCTGTAGCAGCCATGCCGACAATATACTAGACCAGTGACGGACCTTCATGTACTCCATATGAGCCTAGCCTGTCTATACAGCACTATCAGGGCCTGTGCACACAGGAGTTGGTGTTGTGTTGGTGACATGTTGGCCTGACTTCCATAGTGACCTTGTCCCACTTCCACACGTGCGCCTGTCACCTCATGTCATGAGCTGAGGTACTTCTATGTATTGGTGGGGAGGGGAAAGGGCTCATGCCTGTCCTCCCCCTCCCCCAATGTATCTCCTCAGCTCTCCCTCATGTCACTGACAGGCAGCACAACACACAGCGCACAATGCGGCCGCGGTGCACGGCGGGAGTTGTAGTCCGGAGCGCCGCCCACACCCACTGCGCGCACCTCTCCCCCGCCTACGACTCCCATCGGCCCCCGCGCGCGCATGTCCCGGATGTCCCTGGCGCCGGAAGAGAAGACAACCTCTTTCCCGGCCATCTTTCAAGCGAGCTGCGCGCTCCGGGCCCTCGCCGTAATCTGAGGACATCCACCAGGACAGGGGCCACAATGCCCGGGCATCTGCAAGAAGGCTTCGGCTGCGTCGTCACTAATCGTTTCGACCAGCTATTCGATGACGAATCCGACCCGTTCGAGGTGCTGAAGGCGGCCGAGAACAAGAAGAAGGAGGCGGGGGGAGCGCAGGCCAAGACCGCCGCCCAGGCCGCCAAACAGCCCAAGAAGGAGTCCCAGAAGGACCGCAGGAACCCCCTGCCCGACAAGAAGGAGGAGGCCGCGCCGCCTGTGGCCCTCAAGAAGGAAGGTGAGCGGGAGGAGGGGCCCGCCTCGTGCCAAGGGCCACAGGGGCCCCGTGCTGTCGGGGGAGGGGGGGCGAGGGCTTCCTGACGAGATACCCCTTCGTGTTGGGGCCCCCTGGCGTTGTCTAGGGGGACCCCCTATCCCTGCTGCACGTGTGGGCCCTCGTGTGTCCTGATTCCAGGCTGAGGGCCACACTTGAGCACCACGTGCACCTCCTGAGTATAGCTGCACCCCAATGTGTGCTGTCCATGGGTGGGGCCCCTGGAAGCCCTGTCCATGGTGGGGCCCCTGGAAGCCCTGTCCATAGGGGGGCCCCTGGAAGCCCTGCTCCTGTGCCCCACTCTGCCCTGCCCATGGTGGGGCCCCTGGAAGCCCTACCCATAGTGGGGGGGGGGGCCTGGAAGCCCTGCTATAGTGCCCCTCTGCACTGTCCATAGGGGGGCCCCTGGAAGCCCTGCTATAGTGCCCCTCTGTGCACTGCCCATGGTGGGGTCCCTGGCACTTTAAGGTGGCGCTTCCCTGCTGCACATGTGTCCCCTTAAACCCCCCATGTTTTTACCCCATGCTCAGGGCCACATATCAGCACCATGTGGGCCCCCCCCCCCCGGAAGCCCTGCTAGTGTGCCCCACTGAATATAGCTGCCCTCTGTGCCCTGTCTATGGTGGGGCCCCTGGAAGCCCTGCTAGTGTGCCCCTCTGTGCCCTGTCCATAGTGGGGCCTCTGACACTTTAAGGTGGCGCTTTCCCTGCTGCACATGTGTCCTCTTAAACCCCCCATGTGAGGGCACCATGTGGGCCCCCCTGGAAGCCCTGCTAGTGTGCCCCACTGAATATATCTGCACCTCCGTGCACGGTCCATAGTGGGGTCCCTGGCACTATAAGGGGATCCTTATCCTGCACATGTAGCCTCTTAATTTAGCACCCCTCCCCCAATGTCTTGACCCCAGGTTGAGGGCCACATAGCACCATGTGCACCCCCCCAAATGGTGGGGTCCCTGGAAGCTCTGCTGTTTGCCCCTCTGAGTATAGAGACACCCCTGTGTGCTCTGTCCATGCTGAGGCCCCTGGAAGCTCATCTTACCCCTTGTGGCTTGGGGAACTTCATAGACCAGAGATCACCCAGTACCAGTTTGCCCTTCTAAATATAAGCTGCACCCAAGTGTGTGCTCCGTGGTGGGTGCCCCCTTGCAAGCTGTGCTGTCCCTGGGCTTCCTAGATAAGAGCTCACCTAGTACTAGTGTGTCCCTCTGCTGCACCCCTGTGCGCTCTATGGTGGGGCCCCTGAAGGCTCTGATGATACCTGACAGATTGGCAGGCTTTATATATAGATTACTTAGTATGAGCGTACCCCTCTGAATATAGATGCACCACTTTACGCACACTCCATGGTGGGGCCCTTGGAAGCTCTGCTGTCCATGGTGGGGCCCTTGGAATCTCTGCTGTCCATGGTGGGGCCCTTGGAAGCTCTGTTATCCTCTGGAGGGCTTCTTGGCTAAAATCTCACCCAGTACTACTGTGCCCCTCTGAATATAACTACACCCCTGTGTGCATTCTTCCCCCACCATAGAGCTCTGCTCACCCTATTGCCTGGGGGGCTTCTTGGATCATTTTAACATTAGTGTGCCCTCTGTTCTCTCCATGGTGGGGCCCTTGTAAGACTTGACGCCTTACAGCTTGGACTTGATCCTAGATCTGAGATCACTTAGTAGTGTGCCCCTCTGAATATAGCTGCACCTCTGTTTGTACTTTCCATGGTGGGAGCCCTGCAAGTTCTACTAACAGCCTACAGCTTGGAAGACTTCATGGATAAGAGATGGCCCAATGACAGAGCGCCCCTCTGTGCACTGCCC